>NW_017307166.1:160674-177380 GCF_000935625.1 Nanorana parkeri | reverse complement strand
ACACGTCCTGCACATATGACAGGCTGTCTTAGCTAAGCATGCACACAAAATGAGTGGCCTTTGCTGACCTTCAATATAGTAACCTAGAGCCTCTCTGTTGTCTCTTACAATTATTTCTTCATCATTGAATTTAGCTCAAGCCAAGTGGCATCTGTAATAATAGAATTCTGCCACTTGATAACATACAAGTACCTTATGTAAAGTCTCCTTGAATATCTGTTTTTGTGCTATGTGAAACTCAAACAAAAGCGTTTATATTTGCAAATGCTGTACTGAAAATTTAAGTTCTACTCCGATATGAAGAGGCACTTTTAAAACCGGTAAACCCTTGTGTACAACTATTAACATTGTAATAATGCTTCGGTAAAAAACATTCTGAATATTAGTATTCTGGCATAGCTGTTGTTTGGCACAAGGATTTCAAAGGAAAATTGCATCCAACCATGCTCTGATGTGAAACCCATTACCTTAACCTTAACATGACCCTAGCAATTACCATTACATTAAAAGAGAACTATAGACCAACCTTTTTTTTGCCATAGTTGTCTTTAGGGTCACAAGAGGACATATACAGTACTAATGTATTGTCCTAAACTGTGACCTAAAGCTTGGCATATAGCGGGCTATTGTCCACTATATGCTGACAGCTCAGAGCCGCACTGCAGTCGAGGTGGTTCCACATATTTTACCTTAATCCCGCCCAGTTGTTCGGTGGTAGAATGTGTGACCACCAATAGGTCAAGCATTCCAAGGCTTTGTCAGCTGTTCCAGGACAGATCGGCATCGCAGATCGTATATGCAGGAGAGCCGATCTGCCCCGGAACAGCTGATCGTTCCTGAAATGTCACTTCTATCCGACTTTGTGAGCGCGATCTTACATTCCACAAAGTCGGATAGAAGTGACATTTTAGGAACAATCAGCTGTTCCAGGGCAGATCGGTTCTCCTGCATATACAATCTGCAATGCCGATCTACACTGAAGCAGCTGAGAGAATGTTGGAATTCTTTTACCTATTGACCGTCACACATTCCACCACCGAAAAACTGGGCATGATTACGTTAAAATGTGTCACACATTCCAACCTAGTCACAATGTTTGATATAACACCGGCTCTTAGCAGCCCCACTCTACACCAATACCCTCGCCCACTGATTGTGCACCATCCAGTAACAACAGAGTCTGCTGTAAAATGGACACTTCCATGAGTGTCGATCTCCTGCAGTGCTCACTGGTTCAATGTTCTCTAATGTTTGTAGGCACCTATATCAAATTAAATCTCTTCTGATGCAGTCCAACCATTAGCTGAATGTTGTAACAATATCTTTCTGTTTATGGACTTAACTATCTTGCCCAATAATATACATCTTACTCTGCCACATGTACTCACTGTACTCAATGTGTTCATTTGTAAAAGTGTATGCATTAGGAACTGTCTGTGTTGCTTCACAATTTCCTTTCCTTACTATCCAACTGTCATTTTTCATGGCACATTACATTTATGAATATATAACACAGGGAAAATATAGACAGTTCTTTCAGACTCTTATTTAAGCATTATTTTATTTTTTTGCAGCTTTAAATTGTTTCAATGGTGGAAGTAAAGACCCATAACATACTGGGCCTATGCAAACATGCCATAGATAAGTACAGAGAACTGCTGACATCTGTTATTACTTTTCCCTCATGGCAACAAGCCAAATCCTAATATTTTAATATCAAAAGGCTGTAGGGGTATTATGAAAACGACAAAATTCATACTTTTTTAATACTGATATTTACAAAGCTGATGATTTCACTACTTCCTTACAATATCCATAAGGCCCCGTTCATGCTGAGCGGTTTATCATGCGGATTTACGCTGCAAAATCGCGCATATTTCCACGCGATATCGCTCTGTGTACTAAGTCTAATGCACGTCAATGGAGCTGTTCCCATTTACAGCTCCATGTAGCTCGTCGCTGTCGCAGGACCCTTTTTTGGCGCGGATGTCGCGTGATTGTACTCAGCCCAATACGAACATTTGCGCGATATTGCGCGGAAAAATGCGCAATATCGCGCAAATGACAATAGCGCGACAAACGAGCGATATGCAATATCGCAAGGGTGAATGGGGTGTCAGAAAGGCAGACTTACATTTAGACTTCTCTAAGTTAGACTTATAAGTGTATAGGAAATGTTGGAATGTTAAGGTCACTATTGCTGTTGCTTGGATGTCTCCAAATTCAGGATTTTCTGAGGCACTGACCCAGACCAAGCATGCAGCAAGTGAAATCAGAATAAATGAGATCTGGATTATGATCTGACATAAAGCCAAGTATCTAGCATTTTAAGAAGGAGAGGTCAGCAGTGAATGTATCTACATGCATGCCATTTTAAAATGTCTATTTTATATATATATATATATATACTGTATATCTTTGTTTATTTTATTGTTTAATTTATTTCATTTTAGGACCATCGCTTTTTCCCAAAGTGATGAAAACAGTAAAAAGAGAAGGACAGTTGCCAAGTGCCGACCAGAAGCCAGACCAGAATCAGTAAGAGCACTGCAAAATAATCCCGATGAAACCTTTCCTGATATCTTTTACTATATAGGCAGTCCCCAAGTTACAAACATCCGACTTAAATACAACTTCTACTTACAAATGGAGGCTATAACTGTACAGCAGGGGGCCCCAGGCTGCAGCCAATGTGTACTGGCGCAGCATTTCAGTAGATGTAATGCTACCACACTCGTGCCAACAAGGAGTGCCCACCTTTTTGGGTCTGGTTCGTAGTACTGTATGTACATTACAGGAAGTTGGCTCTTGTTAGATGTGCATATGAGTGGTGCCCGCCTCTTCTTCTGAGTCACTGTGAGGTTTTTACTGCTATCTGTATCCTCATTAGAAAGATTTAATCTCACTTCCTGTCCTTGAGACAACAGGAAGTGAGAGAAAATCTACCCCTAGGAAGGGAAATTCACTCCTGTAAGAGTTATCATGGGAAAAAGGTGTCTCCACTGAAGCTTTATCACCAATCCTTGTTTCCACGACAACCCAAAATGTTCAAAATCCAATTGTCACAGGGACAGAAAGTGAGGTGAAATCTTCTGAGCAGGAGCACACACAGCAAAACAAACTTTACAGGGGGGTTAACCCTTCGCTATGCTATCCAAAACGAAAAAAAGATTGGGGGGGCTGGAGTTACACTTAAGAAATATACATATTCCAACTTGCATACAAATTCAACTTAAAGTGACATTAAAGTCGAAAATGTTTTTCCCTCCCCACAATAATAATAATGTTAGCACTTACCTTAAATTATTTTTCTTCATCCGATCTTCTTCTTCTTTCCTGTCCTTTTCATCTGTCCCTCCAGCGCTGCTGCGGGTCTCCGATCCAGCGCTGACTCCTCTGTCCTTGCTGGCACTTCCTGTCCCACGGTGTCTGCATGCGGGTGCACGCGTTCATAGACTTACCTTGTGTGTCTCCTCGCCTCCTGGCCAACAATGTGAACTGCGCATGCGCCTGCCCCAAGATGCTTTGTGGCCGCCCGAGAATGTTCACATTTTCAGGCGGGAGCGTGCGGGGAAGACACAGGTAAGTATTAACCTCTTTTAAAGCGGTTTTTTTAACACTTTTTGCTAGCAGTAGATATATGCAACAAAACCGGAGGGTTTAATATCCCTTTAAGAACAAACCTACAGTCCCTATCTTGTTCATAACCCGGGGACTGCCTGTACCACTTACATTATGCGTAGTACAGCAGTCATATCTACAGGGCAGCCATCAGAAATCTTGGGCTAAAAAAGTGTGGTGTGCAATATAGTGAAATGGAAAGTGTAAAAGTATACAGCAATCAATGCAGAATGGCATCGGCTGTAGAAGACTAGAAATCCCAGTAATACATTATACAGCGCAATGCAGAATACCACCAGCTATAGAGGACTACAAATCTCATTAATACATTTATACAGCATGTGGGGGGGGGATGGTAGTCTTACCTGCACACTCTTCAAGCAACTTTACTTTCTTCCGAGATCTTGGGATTGTCGGCAGCTCTCATTTCCCCACACTGCAGTCTCCCTGCAACAACGTGATCATCTTGGCGGGCAGCGGCGGGAGAGAGCACAGAGTTGGGAGAGGCGGAGAGGAGGTGCGACACGTGGGGAGCCGCGAACAGGGGCAACTAATCGAAAGCCGACTTGAGGTGCGACACGTGTGGAGCCGCGAACAGGGGCAACTAATCGAAAGCCGACTAATCGGTGATGGAAAACGTTGACAACATTTTCCATCATCGATTTTAATCGACTTAGTCGAATAGTTGTTGCAGCCCTGGTCACATCGGTCTCTGTACAGAGGAGCTTACACTCTAATGACCCCCCCACAGTCACATCAGTCTCTACAGAGGAGCTTACACTCTAATGTCCACCCCCACAGTCACATCAGTCTCTGTACAGAGGAGCTTACACTCTAATGTCCCCTCCCTCCCAGTCATATCAATCTCTGTAGAGAAGAGCTTACACTCGAATGCCCCCTCCTCCACAGTCACATCAGTCTCTGTACAGAGGATCTTACACTCTGATGTCCTCCCACAGTCACATCCGTCTCTGTACAGAGGAGCTTACACTCTAATGTCCCCTCCCCCACAGTCACATCAGTCTCTGTACAGAAGAGCTCACACTCTAATGTCCCCTCACAATCACATTACCCGCTGGACACTAGACATGTGCACTGGCAAGAAATGCGTTTAGTTTCACTTTGGTTTGATTCGGATTTTGCGTTATTTCTTTTTTCGGGATTCAGATGAAATTAGTTAGCGGTAGTCTGTACGAATGTTCATTTCTGTTTCATAGCATTTTTTTTTTTTAATTGTCACAGTGCTGCAATGAAAATTCGTCCACAATCTACTGCTAACGATTTTCGTCCGAAAAACTAATTTTTCCGAATTGAATCGCACATGTCTACTGGACGCAGGGCTTAGTTCACACCATAAGTAGTGCGTTCCGGCCCGATTCAGGCCAGAACGCACTGCCCGCATTGCGAACAACTCACTTTTTTGCCGGGCTGGAGGGGGCGTGACGGGCCATTGAAGTGAATAGCACTGTAGCCACACCCTCCGGCCGCAATGCGATGGCCTGCACGGGATTGCAAAGCACATTGTGACTGCAGTGCGTTCGGGTGCGGTGCGAAAAAAATGCTGCAGGCATTATTTTGATCGCACCGCACCCAAACGCACTGCAGGCACGATGTGACTTGCGATCCTTTCCGGCCAGAATCAGACCAGAACGCACTGCTTATGGTGTGAACTAACCCTTAGTGACCTGCTGGACTCTGGGCTTCGTGATGCGCTGGACGCTGGGCTTAGTGAACCCCTTCTCTTATGGTGACAAAGGCCACCCACCCACAGCGTCGGGCCCTATTCAACCTTGGGCACTGGCTGCTGTCCTCTTTAATTTAAAAAGTAAAAAAACACACAGTGTCTCTGCAAACGGCCCCCCCTCTTTCCACCACCTTAGTGTGTGTCTCTAAACACCCCCTCTCTCTGCAGCTGCTTAAAAAAAAAAATTACCTTAACAGTCCAGCAGTTGTGCTCCTCTCCTGGATGCCTTGCTCTGTGCAGGAAGAAAAAAACCCTTCCTGCACAGACGGAACGTACCAACTGTACAGGGGGGGCCCGGGACTGTACCAACTTCCCTGTATATATTAATATATAGTAAGAAATTGCTCAGTCAGAGAACGGGCCCCCAATAGCCGCCTGGGCCCCTCACATTTGTGATGGCCGTACCCCCCGGATGGCGGCACTGCATATCTACAAACGCCTAATGCACCAGATGCAATGCTTCTGACCCAATCTGCTCTGCCTACTATGTTTTACATATATGACTGTGATTCAAGCCACATAGACTGTTGGCCTATTTAGCAATTATTAGTTACAATGTTCAATCAATATAGTTAAAGTGTAAAGAATACAAGTGTAATATATTGCAGGTAGCTGTTTTTAGTTGAGGTGACTGAATTAATTTTCTTTTTTTCTCTTTATTTTCACCCGGAAGTCATTTTGTTACAATAGGAACGTGAAATGCAGTGTATATACTGTAAAAGTATTATGCTTGAAATAAAAGTACAGCTTATTAAGTAAATAAACGAAACTTGCTTTTTAAAATATAAATTTGTATTACAAATGGAATGACATGCACTGTATGCCCTCCTTACCATCTTGTCTTGAATTGTATTGTGATTGTTGTAATGTCTTCCTTATATTGTGAAGCGCTGTGCAAACTGTTGGCGCTATATAAATCCTGTATAATAGTAATAATTAGGGATGCACCGATAGCGATACTAGTATCGGTATCGGTGCCGATACCGAGTATTTGGGTGAGTACTCGTACTCGCCCAAATGCTCCAATACCTAGCACGAGTACTTCCTGTATCAGGAAGCCGGGCAGCTTGTCATTACACGCTGCCCGGTTTCCTTATTGGCCGGGAAACTGCTCCATGCTCTCTCGTCACTTGTGATGAGAGAGCATGGAGCCGACTTCCCGGGAAATCAGGAAACCGGTTAGCGTGTAATGACGCGCTGCCCGGCTTCCCGATTGGTCAAAAAGCTAGCCAATCTGGAAGCCAGGTGCCGTGTAATGACGCAGCGCCCGGCATTCTGATTGGCCGTGAAGCCGGCGTCATGCTCCCTCGTCATCTTATGAATCATAATATTAAGAAACTGACCTAAAATCATTAGTTTGTATTGCTTTAGAAAAAATTTGACCGGGGCCTTTAAGAAAAAGTATCGGTAATTGGTATCGGCGAGTACTTGATCAAAAGTATCGGTACTCGTACTCGGTCTTAAAGTGGTATCGGTGCATCCCTAGTAATAATAATAATAATATGTTAATAGCATTACAACTATGCATGAGAACAGGTAACCACCCCCTTTCCCTCAAAAGCAACAAAACAAGCAAGAGCATATTTGCAAATTGCAGCTTTGCTCTCAGCAGAAGTTGCAATGTGGAAATGTTTCCAAACTCTAACAGGGTTATTCACTAAGGCTGGGTTCACACCTAGGCGTATCAAATATGCGCGTTTGTTGCGCGTTTCGTGTTGCGCATTTTTACAGCGATTCGCGGTTTTAAAAAATGCGTGTTTCCGAGGGCTACATAGCTGTATTCCAATGGATACGCGCGGCAAATACGCCCCAAAGAAGCTCCTGTACTTATTTGGGTGTAGGGCGTTTTGTAGCGCGTTCATACGGCCTGTAATACGCCCAGGTGTGAACCATACCTATAGGAAATAATAGGATTTCGGTGTTTGAGCGTTTTGCAGAGCGTAGGAAAGCTTTCCAAACGCCCAGGTGTGAACCGGGCCTAAAGGGTGAAGAGTTTGGAGGAGGCAGGAGAAGTGAACAATCTAGGACAACATAGCTGAGCTGGAAAGTGAACTGAATTGCAGGATTTTTCCAGTTCAGCTATGTTGTCCTACATTGTTCACGTCTCCTGCTTTCTCCAAACTCTTCACCCTTTTGTGTTGGTCTAACCATTTTACTGAGAGGAGGAAAAAAAATATTTACTGACCAGGCTATAGGTAAACATTATACTGTGATGGTGTAGAACATTTTTAGGAATCATTTAAAGGTTATAAAGATAAACTAATTTGTCAGACTAATGTACCCTCTTACCTGTCAATTAAGGCTTGAGAGGACACAAACTATCATCTACTATCATACCAACAATCTTCCAACTGTAGGAAGTACAAGATAGAGCCCACAAGCTAACTAAACTGGAGCCTTTCCTCAACAGTGCCCCTAGTGGAAGAAATGCATATTTCTTTTTGGGTTTGAGAACTGCATTGAGAAGTACAATGTTATTGGAATTGTATTGATGCCCCATGATGGACTACAATCTCAATACAAATTGGTAAACTAAACATGAGATTGTAGTCCATCACAGGAGTAAGCTTGGAGCGGTGGCTACACACGGGGACCATGGGGAGCAAAAGTAGCCACCCTCCAGAAGGAAGGACAGTGTCAGCACCAATTCAAAGAAGATTTGAGGATTTACAACCAAGTGAAACACAAATAAGATACATTTCTGTTAATAGTTGAAGTGACATTAAAGTCAAAAATGTTTTTCCCTCCCCCCAATGTTAATGTCAGCACTTACCGTAAATGATGTCTCTTAATCCGATCTTCTTCTTTCTTGTCCTTTTCATCTGTCCCTCCAGTGCTGAGGTGGCTCTCCGATCTGCTAGCAGTAGATATATGCAAAAAAACCATAGGCTTTAATTATCCTTTAAGGTACTTCAATGCATTTATAAGATTTATCTCCTGAGTTTAGTGTCACTTTATAAAACTTCTAGCATATCAATAAGATGAACATGTAACAAGCCAAAATACTGAATTTTTGCCTACAACTATCTGGTCACGCCATCAGCCAAGTAGCTGTAAAAACGCACGTCACCAAACGCGCGACAAACGCGCATATTCGATACTCCTAGGTGTGAACCCAGCCTAAATCTGCAAATTAAGAAAGTGAAAAGGACTGTAGAGGAAATCAGTCCATCATGTGACCTTTTGGCAACTGAGCTTGCTGGTGCACGGAGGACTAACAACATCATAGTCCTGATAGAGCTAGAGGAGGAAAAAAGAGACATCAAGGGGAAGAAAAGTAGTAAAAAGGAGAGGAAAAAATGGAGTGTAGATAAGATTCACCCAGTGCTCACAGCCATAGTGAGGCTATAAGAGAATGTTAGCATGTGTTTTTAAATCAGGTCAAGCTTGCTACACAGCATTACATTTTTCAACTGTGTTGTATACACAAGTTATTAAGTTTCCATTGATTGCACGTCTTTGATCCAATTTAGTAGATCATGTATAGAAGGCAGAGATGTCTGTTTCCATTTAGTAGTGATTAAGCAATGTGTTGCTGTGAGGATGTAGAAGGGCAGCTTTCTGGAATTCTTTTCTACACCTTGGATTGGAAGCCCCAATATACATGATGATATGCCAGGGCAGGACCACAAGATAAGGTATAATGTCCCCCCTGTGCCTCCAAAGAATCTCCAGCATAAGCTAATGATGACTGGCACATATGTGGCTGGCTGCAGCGTTAGAGCAAATTCATACTTTTGTTACTGTCAGCTCCGAACTTCCAGTGCTGAAAATCACAGTTTGGTCTCTCCCCTTTATTCACAAAATGTCTTTTATGCTTTTCATAGAATACAAGAAATTCTGCTATTAGACAAGGGGAGAAGAGGGGTGGATAAAGGTCAGGACCTCCCCTTGCCCAATCACAGAATGTCTTGTGAAGGAATACAAGACACTTTATGAATGGCATGAAGGGGAAGTAAGGGATAGGAAAGGGGGAGAGCGAGCAGAACTTTTCTTGACTGTATGAGAAACTGAACTGTGATTTACAGCTCCAGAAGTTGGCTCAGTAGTTGCGGGGATGAATGAAAGTATGAGTTTTACCTAACACTGCAGCCAGCCACACATGTGACACCCATCATTAGGGGTAATTTATTTCTACAAAGCAATGGTACAAAATCACTTTTTCCCCTGGAGTTATGCTTTAATGTTTTATCCATAACCATCCAATAAATTCTGTACTAGTTTTTGTTGTTGTGGAATCTGTTTGTTTTGCAGTTTTTGTTGTTCTCAATACCATATATTGTGTGTGTGATCTTAGGGCAGGCAGCATGGATCCATCTTTGGGAATCTCAGTCTCACTCCAAACTGAAGCAAGCTGGCTAAATAAGCATGCCATTCACAAATGTGGTATGTTTTTAATTTGTTGATTTGTTTTGATTATCTGATTTACATTGACTTATGACCTGTATTATACTAATAGTACATAATAATACACAATATTAATGTATGCTCTAATTGGCCTTGTATTTTGACTCTTTGCATGCATTAGGCCACAGAGAGTATTATTTGTACACTTGATAATATATTCTCTTGAAACATTTTTAATTTCAGTTGTATTTTTTCATAAAGTGATATAAAACTGAAAGCAGTAATACTCTGTATTGTCTGCAGATTTATACGCTTCGTTATCTGAAGACCTGAGTGAGCTTAGCGTTCTGTGTGAAATGGAGGTAAACTGGTTTAATACCCTTCTTTTACTTCACATGAGCTTATCACAAGTAATCACCTCTTTTCTTTTTTTTCTACAGTTCAGTGATGAGTACAAGACACACTTTGAGAAACATTTGGAAACCTTGCCTAGTGTTGGACCTCCAACTGTACTGGCGTACAAGCGGGAATCTTCTGAAGATGATCGGATACTGGCTATGATGAAGGTCTGTTTCCTCAGAATGTATGCCAGTTCTGCTTTGTATCGAACGCTGCCATATATGTAATGAATTAGTAAAGCTTTGTTTTGACAGAGTGTGCACTGCAGTCACCATCAGAGTCATTTTATTTATTAGAGCATACTGGGTATTGTGTCACTTCTTTTGTAATTGCACAGGACCCACAAGCACAGGGGACCTCCTAACACAGAAAAGGTAATTCTTCTAGTTGATTGGTTTTGTACATGATAACAGAACACGCAGAGATCAGAACCATGTTCTTTTATCATGTCCTCCAAAAAATCAACTGGATCACACTAGTGCCGTGGCACTTTCATCCTTTTTACATTTTTTAGACTACTCTTGGGGCCACTGACGTTACCCAAGTTGAAGGAGGACTGCTGCTGGATTCTAAATCTTAAGCCCTAGTCCTACTTCCCATTGCTTTCTGACACATAAATTGTTGAATAAATTATGTAGGCAGCAGATAGCAAGACATTTGGATAAAGTATATTAAAAGAGAACTAAAACTAAACATTTTTTTAGGGAAATATCGAAATATCGGCCAAAATGGAACTTTGGCACTCAAAATGCCGAAATCTTTTGCCCGAAATAGTGGGGCATCCCTGCTTTCTCTTTTCTCCGCTGGGCGCTACTCTGCGTCCCCTCTGTCACAGCTTAGCCTCCAGCATGGAGGAGAGAAACTCTTGCAGGAGGCCGAGCGGTGCTGCAGGAGGAGAACGCTGTGAGCGGCCAACGTCTCTTCTCCTGTGACAGATCAGGAGAGCGGCGTGGGGGTGGAGACAGCTGTCACAAGAGGCTGGTCCGGTGGTGTCAGGGAGGAGTCAGCTGTCAGAGGAGATCGAGCTCTCCTCCCCGCACTACTCGCTCATCCTCCTGTGACTGCGAGTCAGGATGGAGAGCTGGTACAAGCACTCAGCGATTAGTGACCGCTGAGTGTTTGTAAATAATTGAGGTCATAGTATGTTTACTGTGTCCCCAATTATGAATGAATGGGAGTGATCTACACAACTTCCTGTTCATTCATGATTGTGGACATGGTAAGCATACTATCTCCACAAGTTATGAAGGAACAGGAACACTCAGTATAGAGGCTTCCTGTTCATTTATAACAGGGGCTGCAGAAAAAGAGATTGAGGACTGACATTTTTTTCATTTCGGTTTCGTGTTGAAATTTTCATTTTGGTGCACCTCTAATTTTTTTAGCTTTAGTCCTCTTTTGGGTCAATGTACCCCTGCAAACCAAAGTTAGCTTCTAGCGGGCTACTTCTCGTGCCTTTGCTGACAGTGCAGAGTTGCGCTGCAGCCGGGAAAGATCCCGACAATATTGTCAAGATCCACTCCGCTGTCTGATTGAAAGCTGGCCCTGCCTCTCTAGAGCCAGGGCCAGTTGTGCACGTCCCCTCGTCTGTCTGTCCCTCCATTTAGCACTGGAGAAACAGAAAAAGGAAGGAGGGAATCCCTGCGGGGCGCGGTATCTGACACTCAACGTTCTCTGCAGGGAGAAGACCATGAGCTGAACCAGGGGCTTACTGGCAACTTTTAGCCCAGGGGGCAAGTACAACCCAGAGGCCCATGGTGCAGCAACTTGGCCCCCCTCCCGCTCTGCCTCTTCCCCCGCCCCTGTCTGCCACTTTTGCCATCCATGTAACAGTAGTGTGAATGTATTTATCAGTTTAGGAAATTTAAAGCACACTGGTAGTGGATTAATAATTAGTGGTGGCTATGTGGTAGCTCCCAGGTGGGTAGTGGGGGCTCCACTGTGGCCAGTGGGGGCTCCCTGGTGGTTAGTGGGGGATCCCTGGTGTAGGGTGACCATTCATCTAGAGCTGCAGCTAACTATTATTTTCAAAATCGATTCGTTAACCGATTATTAAGTTCAATTAACCGGTTAATCGGGATAAAAACAGATGGCTCCAGTGATGGACTACTAGTTTGTATTGAGATTGCAGATGATCACAGGAGCAAGCTTGGAGCGGTGGAAGTAAGAAAAAAAAATGTGGTGTGCAATATAGTGAAATGGAAAGTGTGAAATTATACAGCAATCAATGCACAATGGCACCGGCGATAGAGGACTACAAATCCCAGCAATAGTACATTATACAGCGCAATGCAGAATGCCATCAGCTATAGAGGACTACAAATCCCAGCAATAGTACATTATACAGCGCAATGCAGAATGCCATCAGCTATAGAGGACTACAAATCCCAGCAATAGTACATTATACAGCGCAATGCAGAATACCGCCAGCTATAATGTACTATTGCTGGGATTTGTAGTCCTCTATACAGCCCAATGCATGGCAGCGACAAGAATGAGGCGGGGAGGAGGTGTGGCGTGTGCAGCATGGATGCGAGCGGGCGGGTGGAGCAGCGGAAAGCGTGAGACGGGGAGGAGGTGCGGCGTGTGGATGCGGGCTGGTGGGTTTTTGTTTGTTGGAGGCTGTCATTCCCTCACGCCTGGTGGGTCTGGCAGTGGCAAGCATGAGGCGGGGAGGAGGTGCGGGTCTGGTAGCGGCAAGCGTGAGGCGGGGAGGAGGTGCAGCGTGTGGAGCATTGATGTGGGTGGGCAGGTCTGGCAGTGGCAGGCGTGAGCAGGTGCGGCACGCGGTGTGTGTGAAGCCGTGAACATTAATCACAGAGCCGCATTGGATGCGGCGGGCGGGCGGCCGGGTGCAGGTGGCAGCAGGGGTCAAGGGGCCGTTCGTCACGGCATCGGAGAGGCCTGGAGGGCAATTGCCCCCCGGCCCGTCCGCCCCTGAGCTGAGCGATCAGTGGTTTGTGATTGTTCAGCTCTCGATATATAAAAAGCTGGCATGTGACACCTGCAGTGTCACACAACGGATCGACAGCTCGAAGTATTAGGAAGAGTACAATTTACTTCTCCTTTAAATTTATGCCGGCAGCTGTTTGAGATTGCAAAGCAAGCATTTTTAATACTGTACTTGAAGAAATAGTTTTCAGACATACTCAATATACTAATTTTACACAGAATGCAGTGTGGATATCATTTCTGTTTCCTCTTTCTACAAGCTTTGCATGTTCTTTGAGCAAGTTAGTATGCATATTGTACATTCCAAGGAGCTGAGATCACATGCACGGAAATTGATTGCTTCTAACTATACTTTCTCACAGTGGACATGTCCAGAGTGTAGTTACACATACTACCACATCCAATTTAGCGCACAGTATTTGTTCCTGTGTGGGACACTTTAGAAAATGTTGGTCTTCTTCCTTGTTAGACAACATAATAGATGCTATAGTGAAGCAGTATATTACAATAGTGGCTTCTGCTCTAGGGCCCAGTCACACCATGTCCGGATCAGATCTGAACACGTTTCCGCAAACGCGGTGTGGTACATTTGTGACGTGTTTGTGATGTGTTTTTGATGCGTTCCAGTGCTTTTTTGGACTGTCATTTTGCAGATTATTCTCTGAAGTTACTTTCTGCCAAACATGTGCACCAGCAAAAAAATTGTTCCGTTTTGATTCGGATTTTGCGCTATTTCGTTTTTCGGAATTCGGGTCCGAAAGTCAATTTGTTTCGGAAATCTGATTCGGACGAAATTCGTTAGCGGTAGTCTGTACGAAAATTAGTTTCAATTTCATTTTGTTTCTGTTTCGTTCGTTGCAGCAAAGTGGCATTTAAGAGGAAAAAAAAGGGGGGGGGGGGTTTTCTCAAATGTCACTTTGCTGCAACTAAATTTCGTCCAACAAAAACAGATTCGTACAGACTACCGCTAACGAATTTCGGATTCTGAAATTTGGATTTGTTTACATTCGTTATATCTGTAATTCGGATACATCCGAATTTTCGAAATTTCATGTCTACTTTTTGCTTCATTTCGTAGCACTTCCCTTTGTTTGTGTGAGTAAGCTGGTGAACAGACATGTTTTATTTGTATACAGGCATGTTCTTTGTGATGGCTATTGCAATCTTGAGACAATGTGCTTGCAGGTGACATCATTTTTGGGTGCACCCACCCTTGAAGCTAAGAGAATCGAAGGGTCAGTTTTGGACTTTATACGAGGACTTGCGGGCACATCCAGAAAAGTTTTTTTCATTCACTTGCATGTCTATTCAAATATGTGTTATTTATCCAAGGCCCCCTCCTTTATATTCATTCTGTTGCGTTCCGGTGCATTTTTGATGATTCTCTGCACGTTCTGACACGTTCCAGTGCACCGTAACGGACTACACTGGTGTGAACAGAGGCCAGAAATCCCATAGAAATACATTGGGATGCATTTTTGGTGCGCAAGAAAAATGTAACGCTCTGGATCTGATCTGAACATGGTGTGAATGGGCCCTCAAGGTAGAATTTTGAAGATGTTTCTACATCTTTCATCGTCAACTTATTATGGAACATGTAAAAATGTATTATTAAAGGATATGTTTGTCTGCTGTCTTAGATTCTTAAGGAGAGGTCTGGGAAGGAACTGTGCAAATTCTGCAGAAAACCATTGAAGCCATTTCCTCTAGAATCAACCCTTGAGCACGGCTTTTCCCAACAGGTATTTTTTTTCATTAGCATGCACTGCCAGCAAATTGGTGCTCATAGAGTGAAAACTTACCCTAGGGTCATTCTTTTACTAACCACCTCTGTACACAAATGCTGACACTAACCCTCCCCTATAACCCTAACACTAACCCTCACTTATGTAAACTTAACCCCTTGTTTTCATACTCCTCTCTCCTGTGCTGGGATAATCTGCATGTAAGGCCAGCCCTTTCTACGCCAAAAGACCCCAGTGTTGAAGTCCTGACATCGAAATCTACTGCTACACTGCTGTTTTTATTGATGTATGAAAAATGCAGCGCATACTATTTAGGCCTTGTTCACACCAAGCGCGGAGCAGGTGCAGAGCAGTTACAGACCGGAGCAAAACTGCATCCAATGTATTCCAATGGTATTTTTAGCTCCAGTTCACATCGCAGCGTGCAGGTCCAGAGCAGGTAAAAACAACTGCAGCAGGCCCTATTTTACCTGCTCTGGAATGCATGCAAACGCATCAAAAACGCATGCAAATGCCTGGAACGCACTGAAAGCCCATTTTAAAATAATTTAAAAAAATGTTTAACCAAAAACAGCCCGGAACGCATCAAAAACGCGGCACAACCCACTGCACTGCGTGTGCAGAAACTCATGCAGATCTGCTCTGCACTTGGTGAACAAGGCCTTATAGAAAACTGGTTATTAACCTCTTGCCGTCCGCCCGTAGTAAAAAAACGGACGGACGGCACTGCAGCATCTGCGGGTTGTCGTCTCCAGACGGCAATTTTTTTCTGCTCGCGCGCGCCCCCTAGCGGGCACGCACGGGCAGAAAAGACCCGTCCAATGCCCGCCGATCGCCTATATGTGCTCGTTCGCGGCAAGTCCCAACCCCAACCCCTAATATCTCCATAAAGAGGACCTGTCAGTGTGCCTTTGCTATTATATAGGGGGTTGTTATCCCCCTATATAATAGCAATAACAATAAGTGCAAAAAAAAATATATAAATAAAAAAAAAGAAAAGTAACACATAAAAAAATAAAATAAAATAAAAGCCACATATAAAAAAAGGGGAAAAAACCCCCCCAAAATGTTTAACTCCCCCACCCCCACGTTTACGCGCCTATAAACGTAAATACGCGTCCGGTGCCCCAGCGCGCAAAAATTACAATTGCGCTACACATGTTACATATCGCCGCGAACGTCGCAGTGAGAGCAATCATTTTAGGGCCATCAATCACTGATAACACTAAACTGATGAGCGGTAACAGCTTTTAAAGCGTCGCCTAGGGCCAATTTTGGGTATTATCGTTTTTTGAGGTTTCGCGCGCGCACGCAATTTTAAGGCTTGACATGTTTAGTGTCTTTTTACCCGACGTGACCCCATCTTTTATATTTTACCAAAAAATTGGGTAATAATAAATGTTTTATCATTTAATATAGGGGAAACTGTTTTTTTTTTTTAAATTTCGGTAATTTTTCCTTAATATAGTAAAAAAATAAAACCCCCAGTGGTGAATAAATACCACCAAAAGAAAGCTCTATCTGTCCCCAAAAAAGGGTATAAAATTCATTTCAGTACAGCGCTGCATGACGGAATAAATGTCAGTTAAAGTACCGCAGCGCTGAATACTGAAAAATGGCCTGGATGGGAAGGGGGTTTAACACCGCGGATGTCAACTGGTTAAACAGCAAATGTCACATCAAATATTGTATGTATTTATTCATTTATGATATTACGTAGAATTTAAATTTTTTCTGTTAATGTATAAATACAGTTTTATACCTTTTAAAAATAAATCTGTCAGTACAGAATTATGGAAGTTGCCACTGCTGAGTCGCTGACTTTTTTGAAGGTGCATGTTCCAGAGTGATTCCGATCTTGTCTTCTTCATTGGTGAATCACTGACCCCCCCCCCCCC
>NW_017307166.1:153561-160639 GCF_000935625.1 Nanorana parkeri | reverse complement strand
CCCCCCCCCCCCCCAACCATGTGTGTATCATCTAATATGCACATACATGTTTTGACTCACTAAGTGGTAAAAGGAGGATCAGGTTGGCAAATGTATCTTTAAAAAGAAGACAGCAATGGGAGTTCCCATAATCCTGTCTTGTCAGGTTCTCTTTAATGAAACCCTCATTTAGAGCTGCTTGATCTGCTGCCCTGAATTTTGGAGAGAATCCTCCCTAAAAGAAATATGGAATCTGCCACTGCTGATTGTCTTAAGAAAATGCTATATGCTAAGTTATTATACTGACCCATTGGCTTTAAAGGGGATGTAAACCCAATC
Organism: Nanorana parkeri; assembly: GCF_000935625.1. Lineage (NCBI taxonomy): Eukaryota > Metazoa > Chordata > Amphibia > Anura > Dicroglossidae > Nanorana > Nanorana parkeri. The sequence goes on along the minus strand of NW_017307166.1, from coordinate 160,321 downwards.
ACAGAAATCTCATATAATCTTTAACATGTTTTAATCCCCACACTTTTTTTAATCCCTTCTTACCTGTTATCTAGGGCAGGGCTCAAAATTTCAAGTCCTGAGCTACTAGCCAGGCCTTAAAAGTTACTCGCCACGAGTTGCCCCACCTAACTACTACCCTGCCCCGGCCTTAAATCCGCAAGGTCAGCGGTGTGACGCAGAGTACAGAGATCAGTAACAATGCACACTACAGAAGTCAGTGGGTCAAGGCCGAATACAAAGGCCAGTGGTGTGACACATAGTACAGAGATGAGCAGTACAGAGGTCAGTAATGTAACGCACGGTACAGAGGTCAGTAATGTAAGGCACGGTACAGAGGTCAGTGTGACGCACAGTACAGAGGTCAGTAATGTAACGCACAGTACAGAGGTTAGCAGTACAGAGGTCAATGTGACGCACAGCGCAGAGGTCAGTGTGACGCACAGCGCAGAGGTCAGTGTGACGCGCAGAGGTGGTATTCAGGTGCCCTCTTCTTTCTCCTGGTGGTGGTAGTGGTGGGAGGGGGGGCGGTACAGAGATCCTGAATGTAGGGAGATAAAACTGTCTCTGCAATCTTCCTCCCAGCCCGGCAGCTGAGGTGGGCAGAGGAAGCTGCAGAAGACAGCCACAGGGAAGACAGCAGAACTGAATGTCATCGGCGGGTGCGCCCCGCCGGCAGGACCAGGGGTGGGACACAACCGCCGTGGCGATCGTTCGCTTCTGTTCTCTCTTCTCCTCCTTGGCCGCTCTGTAGCTGCAGTTATAGAGTAGGAGAAGAGGGAACAGAAGTGAGCATTCGCCGTTGCGGTAGTGTCCCATCCCTGGTCCCGCTGGCGGCGCACCCCCTTGATGACACCCACTCGCCCCCACGCAATTCTCACTCGCCAATTGCGAGGGGAAGAGTGGAAATTTTGAGGCCTGATCTAGGGTTTTATTTAGAAAACATACTCACGTGCCCAACAAATCCAACGTTGTCCTTCTATGATCTGCTGCTCCACTGCTCCTGCACCACCATTTTCCCTTCCTAACATTATCAGAGACAGCTGACTTCCAGGATCTTGCAGCCAGCCTCCGATGACGTGTCACCAGATCCGACCTACGGCAATGTGTATCCTGCCCCTAGAGGCAGAATGGCAGGCCAGAGATTAAAAAATTGATTTTTGTATATTGCGGATGGGGACAAGATTGCAGGGAGGAAATGTCAATTTTGGGAGTGAAGGTCCACTCTGACTTGAGACTAAGGTCAGGTATGAGTAACTGCTTCAGCAGCAGTAGCAGGCAAACAACGAAAATGCTTTATTTCAGAGCTGTCTGTACAGTTATCCTCTGATAGAGAGTTCCAGTCAGGATAACACTGGGCAATACACTTATACAAGATCAGTGTGTATTCCTAAAATACCTGCACTAAAGGCTAAACATTTCCACTAGATATGCTATATGGCCTCCAAATTACTGACCTTAGGTGTTTCCAGTGAAGGATACTGTTAATGCTACATTAAGCAAAGGTATTTTAGACAACTGTTCACTCCCAGCCTTGCAAAACATTTTAGGGAAGGCATTTTCTGTTTCAGCACAGAGCCAGATCCATAAAGTCATGGTTTAATGAGTTTGTTGTGGAGAATTTGAGTGTCCCTGACCTCAACCCTACTCAACACCTTGGATGAAGGCCTAGGATTAATTAGGCCATATCTTCTCATCTCATTTTAATACATTTACACAATGGGAAGTCTTTATAAAGAAATGGCTTTCCCTTACTACACCGTAACGAATGGAAGAAAGAAAAGCATGTCTAAAACTCACAAAATGTGCACACTTGCATGCATTAAATAGTGTGACTACATATGCACAAGTGTAATGGGCCTTTAGGTTCAGTGGGCAGATCTGTGACTGTATAGCAAGTTATAACATTGACAATAAAGAAATCATTTTCAGCATGCATTTCTGCTATTATATATCACTGTATCTTATGACACTCTTTTTCAGGTCTATTGCTGCAGGCAGTTTTGGGATATGATCCAGTGCCTTTTCAAAGAACAAAAACAACTATTACGAAGCAAAGAAATTGAGCTCATCTCAGTATCCCCCCATGGCCCTTATGGAAGTGAGACTGAGAGACAAAAAGCAAAGGAAAAAACTGCACAGAGGTAATACTTTCTCCAAATTTCTGTCACTTTCTCCTGTGTTATTTTAATTTTTTTCAATTTTGATTGATTGTCAAAGAAAGAGATTATGTAAAAGGAAACACTGTCATGTCTTTAGCAAAGACATAAATAAAGAGATGGCCTGGGATATTTCCTATTGACATTATATTTGTAAAATGTTCATTTCCTGAAAAATGCAGTTCACGTTAACACTTTCAGACCAGCGTGTCAGCACATTATGTTGTCCTTCTAGTAGAAACCTGCAAAGTTTTCATAGTTTTATATATTTTATAATACACTGCCTGGCCAAAAAAAAAGTCACCGCCTGGATTTAGCTAAGCAAATAGGCAAGAGTCTTCCATTGGATAATTACTGCAGTGATTAATATGTTTCTTCTGGCAACAAGTTATGTAAATCTAACTGATGCAGTGAGTAGCTTCTCATTCCTTAAAACATCAATGGATTTTTTCTTCCCTGATGGCACATTGGGCATATTCCAAGATGACAACGCCAGGATTCATCAGGTTCAAATTGTGAAAGAGTGGTTCAGGGATCATGAGACATCATTATCAAACATAGATTGGCCACCACAGAGTCCAGACCTTAACCCCATTGAGAATCTTTGGGATGTGCTGGAGAAGACTTTACACAGAGGTCCGAATCTCCCACCATCACTACAAGATTAATGCAACTCTGAATAGAAATAAATGTTGTGACATTGCATAAGCTTATGGAAAAGATGCCATGGCAAATGCGGGCCGGATTTAAAGCTAAAGGTGGTCCAACAAAATATTAGAGTGTGACTTTTTTTTGGGCCAGGCAGTGCATATATAAAACAAGACTAAAGCTGGCCATACGCTATATTTTTTCCTTGTTTAACCCAATGAGCTGAATGAAAAAAAAATGTATCGATCCCCCATCCACACTGATTCTTCCCTGCTGAGCTATTGTATCCTGACAGCCAGTGCCCTCAGCTATCAGAATCAGCAAACAGTGACTGCAGCTGACTGGCTGCAGTTACCTTTTGGCCAACAATTTTTCTGCATACTATGAAAAAGATTTAATTGAAGAGTCTGCTTTTGGCAAATGGAGTGATGCCAACAGGGCCACCCACAGCTTGAGTTTGGCCAGCTTAACCATCATAACTCCTAAGATCAAGGTAATAGGAACATTTTTTATTGTTTGACTTGATACTAGATACTAACTCCTAATTAATATCAAAGACCAAATGGTTCCCACTAATCAACGTCATTAAAGAGTCCAGATAGAACACATGTTTGTTTAGTCAATGGTCAAAAAAAGTCGTAACCTTTGTGTTTATATAAAAAAAAAGTTTTTATTGAACCCCCAAAAGGGCCCCAATTACATATATATGCAAATATCTAATTCTAAAAAAGATTTTGGTCCCCATAAACCCCCCTACACAGAAGACAAAACAAATGATAAATGAAAAAACAATTCAGCTCAATGTGCATTCCTGATGATTGTCCAAGTGTCCCAAAGTCATTACTTATCACCATCCACTTGGGATGGAAGCATATGTATACATGGCAAGCAGCCAACTTGGATATTTACGTGTCCACATAAGTGGAATACATTCCTTCAAGAGGGCATATTGTAGAAACAAATCCACCAAAAAGACTTTGATTGGTGGATCTCCAGAGCTGAAATTGTATGTCAGGAATAACTTCATATGTGTATGGTGGTGACACCCTGTGCGTCCTGAGGTGCTTGATACTACAAGTACCTTGTTACACAGTGCCCATATGAATTATAATTGACATCCAACAATCTCGTATAGCCTGTATGGGGAATATAAAAATTCAGTATACTATCATCATTGTGTAGGATGTGAGGTAAATGTACTGTATAACCCACTTCAAGTACTTTAGGTCATCCTGGATATGCCATCCACATAAAGTAAACTTGAATAGTCACTCCACATGCAACATAAGAAACAAAAGATTTTCAGAGTGTGAGATCTCACCCATAGATTGATTTCTTAGGAGTGTTAGTCCTGCATGGAGTCCATGAAAGTCCCACTTGGGAAAGAGTTGCAAGCTGCCTCCAAAGGGAATCCATAGGCCTTTTCTTAGTGTGTTGCATACTGCTGAAGCGTTTCATTCAACTTGAACGTCTTCAGAGCAAAAGCATCACTACTCCCTAATTAATATGATGACCATGCAGTGGAACAGAAGTTGCAATTTAAGCTCCAAAAAGATGACAAATACAGTTTTAAGCAGACCATGTATGTACAGCTTCCTGAAGGGATTATTGAACAGACAACATGAACATGGAACTGATTATTGGTGGGCATTGCTTCAGAGTTCAATAAATCCTTCAGGCTGTGTCTACAAAAGAGCTTTATGCAGCACAAGTTTTAAGCTCCTGCTAATAGTTTCCTTATTTATGAGGACTTAATATTGTCTTGTTGGTTAAGTCTTTTAGATTGGCCATAAATGCAATGATTAATGCTGTAGGGTTTTTTTTTTTTTTTTAGAGGTGTCCTCATCTTCTGAAAGTTGAGTGAGCTGACTTGAGCACCATACTTTGTGGGATGCATGTTGCCAATTTGCTGACATATGGAAATCGCGGAGAACCTAGGGTGCATTGATCATAGAATGAAAATGTTCACTGTAAATTCCAGGAAACATAGACATGTCGGCATAAACACTCAATTTTAGGAAGGCTAACTGCAATAAACTGAGAAACCTACTAGAAGACATAAACTGGAATGCAATCTTCCTGAATACGAACACTGAAGAAAAATGGGATAGTTTCAAGGAAATCTTAAATAACAGTGCATCCCGTTTACCAATAAGTTCAAAAACGGGAAAGCTAGATCAGGGTGGTTAGCTAGCCAGGTAAAACAACACATCATTCAAAAAGGACAAGGCCTTCAATAAATATAAGTCAGAGGGGTCATAATCGGCATTCAAAAACTACAAGTATTGCAACAAAAAATGTAAAAGAGCATTCAGGATTGCAAAAATAGAATACAAAGAGCAGATAGCAGCATGAAGCAAACAGAACCCCAAGAAATTCTTTAAATATATAAATAGCAAAAGGGTAAGGACAGAACATGTAGGCCCAAAAATAGACAAAGAGGGGAGGTTAGCTACTGTACCAGTGGCAGGGAGAAAGTGAATATGTTAAATTATTTTCTTCTGTTTTTACAGATGAGACGGACATGGTTAACGACCAGGACTGCAGGAGCAATAATAAAAGTTTTGACGTATCTCAGTGGCTGTCAGAGAGCAGAGTAGTACAGAGGCTAGAAAGATTAAATGTAAACAAATCCCCAGGAGCTGATGGGTTACATCCACGGGTCATTAAGGAACTTAGCCAGGTCATAGGCAGACCACTGTACATAATCTTTATGGACACTAATGACTGGTACAGTACCGGATGATTGGCGGAGAGCATGTGTGGTACCAATATACAAAAAGGGGAAATGGAGTACACCAGGTAACTATAGGCCAGTCAGCTTAACGTCAATAGTGTGTAAAATGTTTGAAGGCATGATAAGGGACTACATGCAGGAATTTGCGAATAAAACTGGTATCGTAAGTAGAAACCAACATGGCTTCATGAAGGACCGTTCTTGTCAGACCAATCTATTCACCTTTTATGAGGAGGTCAGTGCTAATTTAGAATGATGAATACCAGTAGATGTGGTATATCTGTACTTTGCTAAATCGTTCAATACCGTACTCCACAAATGTTAGATTCACAAACTTAGGGCTATCGGTGTGCAGGAAACTGTTTGCACATGGATGGAAAACTGGCTGCAAGAACAGACTGAGAGGGTAGTAATAAATGGGTAATTCCCTAATTGGGCAAAAGTCGGGAGTGGAGTGCCCGAGGGGTCAGTCCTGGGACTAGTCCTATTTATCCTATTCATCAACGACATAGAGCTTGGGGTAGATAGTGTGATTGTCATTTTTGCCAACAATACAAAACTGTGTAGGGCAGTAAATTCCAAACAGGAGATATGTGCACTTCTACAAGACCTGGATAAAATTGAAGCATGGGCTGTACATTCACATATGCGATTTGTTTTGAAAAATGTAAAGTTATGCACATTGGTGCAAAGATGGAGTGCGCAAACTGCTATCGGGGGAGGGGGGAGGGTGCATTAGGGCATTAGGGAAGAGAGACATGGAAAGGGACCTGGGGGTGCTCAAAGATCACAGATTCGGCAAAAGCATGCAATGCCAAGCAGCAGCCAGCAAAGCAAACAGGGTACTGTTCTGCATTAACCCCTTCATGCCTGAGCTAGTTTTCAGTTTCTGTTCATAAATGACTGACAAACTGTTTACATTTTTGCTGTGTGGTTCTTCCACGGCAGTAATATACTTTCTTACTAAATGTACCCACACATATTATATATTGTTTTTTAGAGGACAGATAGTGCTATATAATGATATCAAACGTGTACCTAACGCCACACTTAGTTTGAATAAAATATAAGAAAAATGAGGAAAAAAACTAGAAGAAAAAACTTTTTTCACAAGTTTTGATTGTTATTATTTTTTTGAAATGTTTTATAATAATTGTACTATAAAAATATATTTATATATAAATTTTATTTTCCTACA
>NW_017307166.1:100969-148685 GCF_000935625.1 Nanorana parkeri | reverse complement strand
CATTTTGTTACACTTTATTTTATTTTTTTTACACTTTGTAAAAAAAACAAAAAACTTTTTTTGTGTCAGTTTATATCAAGCAGTCACTATGACTGCTTGATAAATTAACTTTTTTAATTTTTGGCTATTATTAGGATGCTCCAAACTTAGGAACAGCTAATAATAACCTTAGAGACTGATCCTGACAGCAAGTCAGATTCAGATCTCACTAAAGGTCTTTGATCGTGGTCAGACGATCAGAAGTGATACATTTCAGGCACAGAGATACATTGTAACATTTCTGTGCCTGAAATGTATCATAAACATTGGGCTTTCAAGCTGTCAAAACGAATTATTATTATTATAAGGGATTTATCTAGCGCCAACAGTTTGCGCAGCGCTTTACAATATAAGGAAGACATTACAGTTACAATACAATTCAAGATGGTAAGGAGGGCCCTGCCCCTGAGGGCTTACAATCTGAAAGAGGAGGGGGAAATGATACATAAGGAGGGAGCTGTGTGGGGATGAATTATTTGAGAATGTGAAGGTTCAGTGGAATAGCAGAGAGGTGAGTCACTCTGCTACCTCTCTGCTATTTTCAGCTGTCAAATACGGGATTGCTACTTAGTGATCCCGTATTTATGTAATGAATGAAAGAAGCTTTTACAAAAGCTTAACTATTTAATTAATGACTGCCTCAATACTGAGACATTCATTAATGACTGGTAACCGCTGAGAATCAGCGGTTACCGGCATTGCAGAGCCTTAAATAACTCGTCACGTACAGTGCACAGGGCCAGTTATATAGGCACTTTGTGGCGGGACGTGCAGTGTACATCTCCCGTCACGAAGAGGTTAAAAGAGGGATTGTAGCAAGGAATAAGAGAATAATACCTCCACTTTATAAATCAGTGGATGGGCCTCATCTTGAGTATGTGATGCAATTTTGGAACGCCAACTCTCAGGAAGGATGTCCTCGAGCTTGGGAGAGTTCAAAGAAGGGCTACAAAATTAATTAAAGGGATAGAAGGCCTAAGGTATGATGACCGCCTGCAACAATTAAACGTATTCTCCTTAGAAAGGAGGCGATTAAGAGGAGACCTTATTGCAGTCTTCAAAATCCTCAATGGGGACCACAATATTCGGAACACGTTTTCACCGAGTACAGTACTGAGAACACGCAGACACAACAAGAGGTTGGAAGAGAAGGGGGTTCAATCTTAGAATGCACAAGGTTTTTTTTACTGTGCGGGTTGGAGAAATGTGGCATTCCCTTCCATCGGCAGTGGTATCCGCTGATAGCATAGATAACTTCAAGAAACCTCAAGATCCTTGGTTCTCAACTGGTGGGTCGTGACCCAAAAGTGGGTCGCGACCCCATGTTCAGTGGGTCACCATGTGCCTTCCACTTTTCTAGGTGAGAGGCTTCTCAGCCTCCCCCTAGCGCAGCACTGTCAGTTCTTGTGCCAAGCAGCCATTCAGAATATGCTGCCCGGCGTCGAGTGTCGGCTTGAAGTGTGATAGGATGGGGCTATGGCCACGAGGGAGCTCAATCAATACAGGCATTGCTTACAGCTCCCTCATGTGTCCTGTAGAGGTGCCTGGATCAGAGTAACGCACTGTACCACGCAATCACACCTACTACGCGCTCTGGTGTGGGAGGTATGTTGCGCCGTACCGCAATGCCGTGCAGTCCATTGCAGTGCGACTTGGGTCGCGACTTAATGACCAAGGACAAATATGGGTCCTGAGGTTACACAGGTTGAGAACCACTGCTCTAGATGAGTTCATTCAGTCACTAAATATGCAAGGATATGGATGTGTTAAACACACACACACACACACTTTGAACTGGATGGACCTTGGTCTTTATTCAACCTCACCTACTATGTTACTATAAAGGTGCCCATACACCTTACAATTATCTGCAGATATTCTGTGGTCAGATGGAAAAAGTGCAACAGATTGGCCCAGGTGGAGATTACTCCATCCACACAGTTAAGTGTAGATGGAGGAATCTGTTGCACCTTTTCCATCTGACCACAGAAAATCTGCAGATAATTGTAAGGTGTATGGCCAGCTTATGACAGAAATCTCCCACACTAATGCATTGCATGCATGAAAATTGTCACTGCTTTGTTAAGTGTGTCTGCCTTCACTCTGTGTGTAGGTGTGTGTTTTCCCTTACTGTGTAAGTTCAAGGAGCTAAGCAAGCTAGGCAACTAAGCACTGTAATCAATAGTAACCAATTCAAATTAATTGTGTTACAATCCCTCCAGCAGAAGCAGTTACTGTGGTTGCTAGCCTTTGCACATAGAACTTATATATGGCATTTTTTTAATTATTGTGTTTATTTTTTTGTTTTGTTTGTTTCATCTGGACTACTAAGATTCTATCTACCATTTAGCTGCCTCATTTCCCACCCTCGGCTTATATTCGGATCAATACTTTTTCCCAGTTTTTTGTGGTAAAAGTAGGTACCTCGGCTTATATTCGGGACGGCTTATATTCGGGACGGCTTATACTCGAGTATATATGGTACATGAAACACCAAAGACAGGTCTATATCTTCAAGTTTTATGTTTTTGCCATTTAGTAACTTGAAGTTATGCATCAACAGTGTTTATAGTATGTATCAATAGTTATTCAAAGCAGGAAATCTAAAATGGCAAATTATTACTATTATTATCATCATTATTTTGCTGTTACCTTCTTGTGCTTAAACTTATGCACTCTTTTGACGATTTGTAGTTAATGAGACTGTCAGCCTTGTATTTTTTTTGCAGGGTAACTCATTACAAAAAAAGTTACATCATTTAAGTAAACATTATTTTCCCCCAGGCTTAGAGAAAGACATATGGCGAAAGTCTTTGAATCAGTGGTGACTGAGCCAATCACTTTTACTGAATGTAAGTGCCTCCCACTTATATCGTTGTGTCATATACATCTCACTGAAGATATAGTTAGCTATCTTGTGTACCATACATCTAAATGTAAATATATACATTGTAATGCAAGATATTCTTCACATTAAAAGCAAATCTAGATACACAGATAAAAATGCTTAATATTATGATAATGTTCTTTACTCACACACTGGAGTTGCGTTATGAATCACACACATTTATTTCCAATCTTTCTGGAGAAATGATAGCAGATGCTGCTTCAGAGGTTTTGGTTTTTTTCTTTCTTTCTCCAATTAAATCATCATTGCTTTCTCATACATCTTTTTAATCTAGCTATCTGTCATATAACCTTGGTATAATATTTTTTTGTCTCATTATCTAATTTATCTTTCCAATTTAGCTGTTTCTCTTATGCGCACAATGCTGTTTCTTCTTTCTATCTCTTCCTAGGCTGTTATTTAGTCATGTTATCTCTTCTATTGTATATCTAGATTGTGTGTTTCAGTATATAATCTACCTTATTTGCACTTTTGGTTTTATATTTCTGTCTGTCGCTGCTTTATTGACCAGGTTTCTGACCTAGTTAATATTCCATAAACATATTTTTTTTTCTCTTTAATATACCTCAGTGTATTTGCATGCATTGAATTGTCTTGAATTGTAATTGTAATGTCTTCCTTATATTATAAAGAACTGTGCAAACTGTTGGCGTTATATAAATCCTATATAATAACAACAATCCCTGTTCTGATCGGTTTCGCATATGCCATTCTACATACTCCTGTGTCTATCTAATCATCTAATTTTTTTAACTGGATTTAAAACGACATATCATTCACTCCCCCACCTGCCTATACCTCTGAAATACCTGTCCTAAAGAAAACATTGATCTTGAACAGCGATAACATGACCAAATGGTTAAAAGAGAACTAAAACCAAACCTTTTTTTTGGCTATAGTTCTCATATGGGTCACAGGAGGACATTTACTAATGTCCTCCTGTGACCCAAGTCAGCATAGAGCAGGCTACTGCTCGCTATTTACTGACAATGCTGAGCCGCGCTGCAGCTGGGAAAGATCCTGGCAATGCTGCTGCCAACTACTTGCTGCCTGATTTACAGCTGGCTCTGCACCTCTAGGGCTCCCCCGTCTGTCTCTCCACTAATCGCTAGAGGAATGGAGAGAGGGAAGAGGAGAATCCCTGTGGGGAGCGGTGACTGACAGTCACCACTCTCTGCAGGGAGGAGCTATGAGCTGAGCAATTAGCGGTTTGTGATTGCTCAGCTCTCAAGCTATAGAGCCAACATGTGACAGCTGCAGTGTCACATAGCAGCTCAGACTATTGGATAGAGTACATTTTACTCTCCCAATAATTTTCCTTTAAAGTCACAAGCCAGACTCAACCCTTTCTCCCTCATTGGATCTTCTCCTGGTAGTGGGCAGGCCTGGATTATGTATAGAGTGGTGCTGACATCAGAAACATTGCTCTTGAGCAGCGATACCATGACAAAATGCCAAAGCATATGGTTAAAGCCCAACTTCAGGCTTCACTTGTTCCCTCCTTGGATCTTCTCCGAGTGGTGGGCAGACCTGGATGATTCAGAAAATGGTTGTGATAGCACACATTACACTCTTTGCATCAATACTTTGGAGTGCAGGCCGCTGTGGTGCCAACCTCTCAGGTTCCATGAGTCCCCGCGCTCCCTGTTTGTTCTCAGTCTTGCAGGTTAAATATGCGGGGCATCATTTCACTTGGAAGACTGAAGACATCTTGTGGTAGAAAACAATTACTGCGGGGGACAGCAACTTCCAGAGGGACTTTAAAAAAAATAATTAGCCCGCAGTTGACCTTTAAGTGAGCAGCCACAATATGTTCTTGAAGAGTCTATTTATTAAGAGTTTAATAAGAGTTTATTGTGTGGTTTTTGTCTAACCTTTCTTAACTAGCTGAAGATATGTATATATGCGCTTATTGGCTCATGTTCCCAGGGTAGCTACTTCAGATATTTTTTCTTGCCGTTCTTTGAAACCCAGCTATCGTTTTTTTATATCTTGCCATGAGTTTTAAGTTGTTATTAAGGGGGCATATGAACTCAAGCTTTTTGCATGGCTCAAATAAATAGGGTTTTACAGCTCTAGTAGATCTGGTTGTCTTTCACATCCCTTAGGAAATGTCAGGATGCCTCCTCTTTGCTAGGTTGATAGATTCTCTGTCCAGATTTAACTACAAAGTGTAGGTTGCTATGTTAGTAGGTGGGCAGCACGTTTTACTGAGGCCCGGCCTTGGGGTGGCAGGGAGCAGAGAGGTGACAGGGGTGTAGAATCTCCCGAACTGCATGTCCCCGGCTCTGGGCGGGTAGTTGTTCTCTACATTTAGCCCTGTTTTGGGCAAGCAGGGCTAAATGTACAACGAGAAGCCGTTCGTTTGTTTACAAGTGATCTCGGTGATGATAACAAATGGGGAAAGGAGAAGCGCCTCAAATAACAATAAAGTGGACAAAAAACTCCTGGGTTCCAGCGTCAATCTATAATAAGCAAAGTTCCCCGAAAATACGGAATCCCAAAATAGGAGCTGTCTATAATAATCAAACAGGTAATGATAATGTAACAAAATTTTAATGAGAATTAATAATAAAAGTAGAAAAACATATAAATACACCTACTGACAAAGAACATCTAAAATCAATTAAAATGACAAACAAGTCCTCCCTGATATCGCCCTGTGTTGATTGATGTAGATGAGAATCTAGTGACCGTTAGTTATGGTCACAAAGAGTCACTGATATTGGACACGAGCGCTGTTACATTATCATTACCTGTTTGATTATTATAGACAGCTCCTATTTTGGGATTGGGGGGGTTTGACGGGGAGGGGGGCGCATTGAGGAACCTGGTCTTGGAGCAGCAGAGAGAGTAAATCCGGCTATCTATCATCTATCTCGTATGTATTTTTCTGTCTCTAATCTATGAGCGACGTGTTGGAAAAACAAACACTTACAATAAATTAATCTTATGACGCTCCTGTCCAATTCAATATATTGTTTACACTGCAGCACAACTCACCGTGCATGTCTAATATTAGCCAGTTCTAATCCATAACCTAAACAGAAGCTGTGCCCAGCTGTAGCCAGTTTTACATGTTCACTCCATTTTACTCTATAAAAAAGCTTTATCCACATGATTGCTTTGCTATTACAAGAAGAATAGGCTGTTTACAGTTACTTTTCTACAGTCATTTATAGCATTTACTAGGCTGACAATGACTTCATAAGCTAGCGTTGTATAAGGAGCCCAGTGTACACTGTGTAATAATTCTTCCTGTGCTTACCTCTGAAAAATAGCACTGTCTGTAATATTTATTTTGTGTGGTAGGCTTAAATGTGTTCATGAGCAATTGTGGCAGGCTTACAGTGTAATTAAAGCCAAAGTTAACAGGGGCACACCAGCAAAAACATTTTTTTAATATGGTGGGGGAAGGTTAAATCCTCTGTCATCCTATAATGGTGACATTGTTGCTATTAGGATAGGAAGTGAGGGAAAATCTTCCCAAAAGCAACTCAAGCAGCAGTAAAATAGGACAGACGTTCAGGGCTATTTGCAAAAGGGTGAAGAATTCGGAGAAGGCAGGAGAAGTGAACAATCTAGGACAAAATAGCTGAACTGGAAAGTGAGCTGAATTGGATATTTTTTCCAAATCAGCTATTTTGGACTAGATTGTTCACTTCTCCCGCTTCTCCAAACTCTTCACCCTTTTGTGAATAACCCTGTCAATGTTCCCCAATTTTTATATTCAATTGCTCTTTAGCAACAGTCAGAAAATAAACATTTCTTTACTTTTCAATGGTGGAATGAATGCCATAGAAAAAAAAAACAGAATTGCAGTACTTGAAGGCTGATTGCTCTATAAGCACACAGTCATTTTCCTTGCATGCATTCATCAGAATATATATTTATACTCCTGGTCCTTCGTCATGAAATGAACCCATTACACCTAACTGTGTTGCTATTTTCCTTTATACCTCAAATGCTCTGGGCTATGTGTACATTACTTATAACATTTAGTCTGTGGTCTGCGTTCTTAACCAAAGGTACATACACCCCAGGGGGATACATTAGCTTGTTAAACAAAATTTATTGTAACACTATAAAGATGTACCAAATAAAACATCAGATGTTAAACAGTTCTTAGAAAGCAGTTTAGTTCAATACATTTTTATGTCGTTAAGGCATTCTAATAATAAATGAACAGATATTATGGGTTGAGATAGTAATACAGATTATGGGGATACATTATGTTGGCAAACTGTGGCCTTTTTAATTAGTACATTCTTGAATAAAGCTGAGGAATATTGGTTTAGGGAATATGGAGCCAGCAGTACAATAGCTTCATTTCTACGTATGCCCTGTAAAAAAAAAAAGTTTACATTTAACACATCAAAGCATAAATCTGCTGTTGTCCCAGATGTGATACTGGGATAGGAAATATCTGAATTTGTAACTATATGGTCATAAACAGCCTGATCCCGACCCTTACTTCATCATCTAAAGCAGTGTTTCTCAACCTTTTTTCATGCTACCCTGTGAAAGTATGCAAAATCTGGAGGCACCCTTGTCTTAAATGGCGCTCCCCTTCACCTTAGAGTGCCTCTTTCCCATTAGAGCCCCTCCTTCATATCAGAAGCCCTCCTTCACATCAGAGTCTCCCCCCTTCACATTAAAGTCCACCCCTTTTACGTCAGAGTCCCTCATCACAGCAGGAGCCCCCTTCACATCAGAGTCCCCTCTTTACATTAGAGTCTCCTTTTACATCAAAGCCCACCCTTTACAAAAGGAGCCCCTTTCACATCAGAGTTCCCCTTCACATCAGAGCCCCCCTCTTTCACATGAGAGTCTTCTGTTCACATCAGAATCTCCTTCTTTCACACCAGAGTCCCCCACACTTTACATTAGAGTCTCCTACTTTCACATCAGAGTTCCCATTCACATCAGAGCCCCCCACTTTCACATTAGAGTCCCCCCTTCACATCAGAGCCCACCCACCCATCCACCCCCCATCTCCCACACTTTACATCAGAGTCCCCCACTTTCACATTTGAATCACCCTTCACATCAGAGCCCACCCACCGTTTCACATCAAAGTTTCCCCTTCACATCAATCCCTAGGAATCCTGGGATTGTCATCAGGGAAGAATAAATCTATTGATTGAAAAACCTGGTCATTCAGTTTATTCAGATAGGCTAACCTCATTTTCTGGGCATATAACGTTGCTGAAACTAGACCTGACCAACTGATGCAACCCCTATAGTTCTTACCTTTTTGCTTAGCTAATCCCAGGTGACTTTTTTTTGGCCAGGCAGTGTATGGTTTAAATGTTTCTATTACAGTTGCCTGTCCAGGGTTACAGGGGCAAGGGCAAAAATACACACGAAAAAGAAATAAATCTTTTGGGTAATTATAGATAGTTGTATTTTCACTGGATAGGTGCCTGGTCCTGTCTGGTTTACAGATCACCCCTCTGGATTACAGAAATGTAAGACAGGTATATCTGTTCTTTTTCAGAGAAACGTCTATACAGATGGCTATTTCATAACATTCTGATACTTTTTTAATAGATGTTCTTTTTCCTTTAAATAACAGTTGGAAAGCCAATGAAAACCATTTCCTACCAGCTTTCCAATGCCCCTCCAGTAGGAGACAACTGGACCATTGTTCCAGAAGAAGCAGATTCCATGACAAGTACAGACTCAGCAGAGAATGAACTTTCCCTTTGTGACTTTACAAGTGAAATGGTAATTAGTAGAAATTGAAGGAAATTACTGTAGAAAACCAGTTAATTCCAAGGGGTTCACATATTTCTTCTTGCACTGTAGGTGCTCCTCATGTGCTTCACAATATCTTGCCTATTAGCCGTGAGGCCAGTTTCACACCTGGGCGATCCGTGACCATGCGGAAATCGTGCATGATACCACGCAGATTGGAGTGCAGTCATGGAGTCGCACACCACTGCCGA
This sequence comes from Nanorana parkeri, assembly GCF_000935625.1. Lineage (NCBI taxonomy): Eukaryota > Metazoa > Chordata > Amphibia > Anura > Dicroglossidae > Nanorana > Nanorana parkeri. Next base: position 139,787 of record NW_017307166.1, on the reverse strand, counting down.
TCATACACCAGTCGCGCCGGGCAGATTGCACGGTTTCCCGCCGCGATTTCGCCAGTGCAATCGAACACGACCCTGGCTAAAACAGACACGCGTCGTGTGCGTCACAAAAAAAGGTACATGTACCTTTTTTTTCTGTGATTGCCACGCTATTGTAACCCCATTGAAACCAATGGGGCCCGCGGGGTAATCGCTGTGTGCAAGTGTGCACGATCGCGCGGTCCTGGCACACGTGTCCCAGATCGCCCAAGTCTATACTGACCCTAAAAATGGCCAGAATGTAGTATCAAGATTTGCCCCTTCCCATCAGAGTTAAATGGGATTTGGGTATTGCAAATTTCAAATAGGATTTGGTAAACCCCCCCACCCAAATGGAACCTAGCCAGATTTGCCCCCTTCCCTAATAATGAAGAGCAATTAAGGCTCATTCACACCTAGTGTGCTATGGTAACACCTAGTTGGGCATGATATTTATTTAGAATGGGCTGCCAACACACTGAAAATCGGATTTGTATTGTTTTTGTAAAGTAGTACACCACAATACACCGATGCTTAAAATATTTTCTTTGTGGTGTACTACAACATAAGCACATTGTGCTGCTCTGCCTACAATAGGAGGGCTTCTCTATGTCTTGTGTTGTTGCGCATTCTGATAAAATAAAGTTAAGTGCCTGTTTTACTGAGCATTACTGCAACCCACTAGTGTGAATGGGACCTCATAGAAATGAATATTTATCTTAAAATGACTGGCAGAATAGTTTTGAAACAAAAAGCCAGGCAGTGGATATCAAAAAATCTGAACCATGTAAGCATTAGATACATTTTTCTTAAAACATTATACTTTAATTTTGGTTTCAGCAAACTTCATTGTTGTGTTGTAACCAACCCACCCAATTATAATGTTTCAGGAGAACCTTCTTGGAAAACAGAAGGTATTTGCAGGTATCTCTTTCATAACGGATCCAAAAAGAAAGGGCTCATTCCTCATTTTAGGATAGCGGGCAGGTCATGCAACTCATTCCTTTTGCCTGGTTGTGCCAACTGCACATCTAAAATGGCTGGTTTATAGTACAGATAGTGCCTAATATTATAGAGCCATTTATTCCAAACTGCATACAAAGATTTTATAGTTGATGGGAGTGAGATCTGCAAATACCTTCTGTTTTCTGTGTTTCTCAGATAATCACGTGGGGGACGATTTTAGTTCCTTTTAGTCCACCTTTATGACGTGTCTGGCTGATCTGTAATGTTTGGTAAAAAAAGAGTTAGGTAGCCTTACATTTGCTCTTATTTCTTTGAAATCCCATTTGAGTACCCAGTTGTCATTACAAGGATGTGCCACTCTCTATCTTTATTTTTGTTGAAATAAAGGGCTCCAAATAGATCAAATTTGCACAAAGGGCTCCAAATAGATCAAATGAAATGAATATATAAAATAGACAAAAATATATAATTTGTCCTTGAATCAAAATACAACATCTTAACAAATTCCAGTATTAAATCTTGATAAGGACGTTTAGAACCTCAACATAGCTCCATTTCAGGCATGAACTGTACCCTCGATCTCTATTCAAGAGTTTATTTTACATTATAACAAGTGTGGCAGTAAGATAAGGAACACCTCAAGTACTGAACAAACACTAAAAAACATGGTAGACAGAAAGAGATACAGGAACTGTGGCCAGTAACTATGGTGACTCGCAAAACTCCAGTTATAAGTACATTTCTGGTCAAATAACCCTTTAATGTAGCTGTAATATATATTGATGTTGCTTCATACAGATTCATGCTTTATTTCAGATCATGCCAGAGAGATATGTAGAAAAATACTACCGAACAGGGAGGAAATTCCTCACAATGCTTCCAGATGGGACTGCACAGATTTTGTATCCTTTGTATTCCAAACTTTACATTCCATTTTATTACAGATGCCTTGTTTGTATGTGACAATTCAACTTATTCAACTAATTCAACTTATCCAAGTTTATTATACACGGTTAGAATTTCGAACTAACAAAATCAATTTTGGAACATTCATTCGACTTTCTAATTGTAGATGCAGTGAAATAGACAGTGAATGTGGTTTTGGAAAACGCCATTCATTACAAAACCAAATGTTAAATAAATGAAAATCAAACAAAATTTGGAATGACAATCGCCAAGCCTTTGATCGTATTATCAAACATTCTGATTGAATTCTTCGTACGAACGTTCGTGTAAAAATCTACCTGCAATCTATCTGTACTGGTGTAATTTTAGTAGTTTTACAGCTGCAAACAATTGAAATTCACTAAAAGTGGAAATGTCTCAATACAGATTAGAAAATTGATTCTGATAAGATATTGAGAGCGTTAATAAACAGGAGCACAAATAGGTATGAAACTTGTTCAGAAATTAGATAAAATTCAGCAGTGTCACATAATGCCAGGTTGTGTGCTCTTGATTTTTCTCTTTTGATTCAGAATTGCAAAAGCAAAATGTTACAAATCCATTTTTTACAGAAACCTAAGGGGTGGGTGATCCTAGGGCAGGGAGGAGGGTGTTGTCCGGAATTGTGCTGCGTTTATTGGATGCTTGTATGGCTCAATTCACAAACCTGTAACCTAAGAATAAGGATCCTTTCCCTGAATTAGGGTTAGAAATGTTAGACCTGAGCCATATGCCGTGCATTTTCTGGATTTTATTGTACTTTGTGGAGATATGATTTGGTGGCATGGATATGTCTTATACTGTATACCTGTGCTTCTGCATAACATTAGCATCTTTCCAGTATTTTTGACAAAACATCCTTTCCATCTACTTAAAGGTCAGTCCACCAAATGCTGATATTTAAATATGCTGACTCATAACTGATGCCCACCAGTTTCTTATATCAGTCAGAGACTGCGTCTGACAATCTGCTTTTGACCACCTTACTGGCACCTGCTGGGTTTTTATTTATTTTATGTTACACAGAAAGCATTAGAAACATTTTAACTCCTTTTTGAGATGAAGATTCTAAAAGGGAGGTCATAATCTGGAGTTCCTAAGAGGCACAAATCATCAGTTATATTTCAGCCGAGCATCTTACATAAAATAACTGTTTTAGATAGTTGACCCTTTAAATTCATTCAATAAGTATGGCAGATAGTGTGATACATAAGGCATATGTAGAAAAAGCACTGTATTCCCTTTGACTGTACAGACACGCATGTTGTATGTATTTGGTTATTTTTCTCAAGGTTCTTCAGCTATCCATCTGGTAACTTAGCCATTATAGTCATTCCAAGTAAAGTAAAAGAAGCTATCTGCATTGTTCAAGAAGATAAAGACCACAAAGCAGAAATTCTGGCAATATTTGCCTCTTCTGGGAAGGCCACATGTTATCACCCCAATAGGATGGTATGGTATGTTTCTCAATGTCACATTACTTTTATTTTTACTAAGCAGTGTGGATTTTTCTTTCTAATAGTTTTTCTATAACTTACATGTACAGTGCAAAAAGCCATAGTACAGTACAGAGAATGGTAACCAAAAAGTTATTTGATGTATGGTAGCTATGGATTACTGTGCTTTGCTCATCATAGGTCTGCACTGTCTTACTAAATAAGCCCCCTGGTTGGTTCTTCTCATCAGCAGGATGCAGACACCCAGGATGGATCACCAAGCTGCTCTGGTATAGCTCAGCCAGAATGGAGAGAGTTACATTTCCCGCCACACTCTACTGCTGAGATGAGAATTGGGTGGGAGTAGGGGTAGTGGTATCTGCATCCATACTGCTGAGTCAGGAATGGGGATAGTGCTATCTTCTGGTATGGTTTCTGCTGAACTACGAATGGAGACACTGAGAAACGTCCAAAGGGACTGTGGTACTGAGGTTGAGGGACGAAGTGGTATTTAAAGAGACGCTGCTGAGTCAGAGATGGGGGACATATTTCTAGGTAGAGTCTGCTATTGAGCCAGGGATGTGGACCGGGGGGATATTAGAAGCTGAAGAGTCTGTTCTGACATGTTAACTACACCCAGTTCACTTCTTGCACATAGCGCCATTTATTCCAAGATTAGTGTCCCAGGATGCCCAGACCGTGTAGATTCCTAGCAATACCCCTGCTACTGTTGTGTATTTGTGGAGAAAAGCCAAACAATTTGGCGCACTGTTCTCTGGGAGAAACACCTTACAAATATTCTCGATTCAGATGACACATAGGATAGTATATCAGAACACAATAAAGAATGGGGACTTTCTTGGTATGGTAGCAAATGCTCTCAAACTACAGTCATCATAAATAAAAGAACAGAAACGTTTTCTCATTTAAAATCATTTAAACAAAAATCTCAACTTGGGTTAACTATGCAACTTATCCAACTTATCAGTGAATATTTAATGTGTACGTGAAAAACATTTTTGAATACATAAATGGGCATAAATGCTCCAAAAAGACTGTTTTGATGTCTTTCCTGGGACAATGTCCACTTCTTCAGAGTACTGTTCAACTACTGATGTGATTTACTTGCTCCTATATTAATATAAGGTATATCATGAGGGAAAAACTACAAGGAAAGGGCTTAGACATATTTACAATCATGTATGCATGATAGGGCATAGCGATTTAAGCTCCCTAGTCGCATTACATTTTGCTCAACATCACAGTTAAGATGCATCCAAGGCTTCTTTTATTGTGCTTGATCATATATATCATATATAGGTTATATCAATAGAATGCTAATACAATCATAATTAGTTGTGCTCTATAGGCTTAAAGCAACAAGACACCCAGGATTAATAGTGACAAACTATTTTGCTCCATTTCTGTAGCTATAATCTAACCATAATTTACAATAAGCACGAATATGAGGCATTGCAAGACTCTGACAGCCACAGGCATGACTGCCTGAGGCAGAGGTATGATGAGATTTGTAGTTTCCCACACAGCTGGAGTGCTGGGGTTGCCTACTCCTGCAATAGGCCCTACCCTGAGAGGTGTCAATTTTTTTACAATTTAGAGGGTTTTTCACTAAAGAGCCGAAGGACTTAGCTGAACGTTCGGCTAAGCCTTCAGCTCGGCTGCAGGAAGGATCCTTCAGCCGAACCAAATGGCTGTTCTACATGCTATTCACAATAGCTCATACAGCAGCCGAAGTATACATCCGGGCTGAACACACATGCTTCGGCTTGGCACAGACGAACACACAGCCAGAGCTGAAGCAGATTGAATCCCCTGCAATTTTGTAAAAGATAGATTAATTATTTTGACATTCATTATATTTAATATTAATAGTAAGTTTTTGTTGTTTTTTTTAACCTTTAATTGCTATCACATAGGGGGGCCAGCCTTGAGGACTCATGACGGAATTATCCCATCATGGGTCGTCAAGGGGTTAAATATGCATGTGTATTGTAGTGCCTACTTTATTGTATTTGTTACTGTTTATGTTGAATTTTAATGTATTCTTTGTTTTCAAAATGTGTAGAATTTTTGGATATGAACAGATATACACCAATCAGCCATACAATTATGGATGCCATATTAATGGCAGGACCCAAGGTTTCCCAGCAGAACATTGCCCAATGCATCATCCTGCCTCGGCCAGCCTGACTTCTTCCAATAGTGCATCCTGGTGCCATGTCTTCCCCATATAAGCAACACCAGGCCACCTTCTTCCTTTTCCGCCTGGTGCAGTTCTGATGCTCCCATTGTAGGCACTTTTAGCAGTGAACACGGGTCTGCATGGGCACCTTGATTGGTCTGCGGCTACACAGCCTCATACACAACAAACTGCAATTGCACTGTGTGTTCAGGCACCTTTCTATCGGAACTAGCATTAACTTTATCAGCAATATGAGCTACAGTAGCTCTTCTACTGGATCGAACTGCACAGGCCAGCCTTCGCTCCCCACGTGCATCAGTGAGCCTTGGTCGCCCATGACCCTGTCACTGGCCCTCCGGTTTTCCTTCCTTGGAACACTTTTTGTAGATCCTGAGCACTGCAGACCGGAAACTTCCCACAAGAGCCACAGTTTTGGAGTTGCTCTGACATCACAATTTGGCCCTTGTCAAAGTCGCTCAAATCCTTACGCTTGCTCATTTTTCTGCTTCCAACACGTCATGTTCAGGGACAAAATGTTCACTTGCTTCCTAATAAATCCCACCCACTTCCAGACGCCATTGTAATGAGATAATCAATGTTATTCAATTCACCTCTCAGTGGACATAATGTTGTGGCTGATTGGTATATATTCTTCTTGTGTTGGTTTCATTTCAAAGGTAGGGCTCCAAGGACTCACCAGCTTGTGGTTGAAGGGCTCCTCGCCCAGTTTTATTTGTCATTACACCTTTACAATAGGCTTCCCTCACAGGTTTTTTTCATAAATGCAAGTGAAAATATTCAGCCTTTTGGCTATATTTAGTCTCCTCAGAGCGGTAGACTGTTTCAGCACAGACACCCAATGTTTCTCTCAGGATATCTGTCTATCAGGCCAGAACACAGACACGCTTCTCATGCTTCTGTTCACACATGTTTCCCCCTTGCCTTACAACTCTCTTACAACTTGGTCAGTGACTTCTTCCATGCCAAACTATGCTTACTCTAAATCGCTGTACAGTGATAAAGTGCTACTCTGTCACACTCCAAAGAAGTAGGCATTGATCAGGGAAACATGTCAGAGTCCTTTAAAAAGAATAAAAAGAGAACTATGGGGTAGGTGTTTTTCCCCATTGTTCTCTTTGGGGGTCACGGGAGGACATATACTAACCTCCTCCCGTGACCCTAAGCTCAGTATATAGCGTGCTATTGCTGCGATATACTGAGAGCGCCAAAGCCGGGACGGATCCCAACAAACTGTCATGATCCACTCAGCTGTGTGAGTAACAGTGGGCTCTGCCTATGTAGAGGCAGAGTCGGCTGTGCCCGCCCCCTCCCGCGTCCATTCCTCCACTCAGCGCTGGAGGATCGGAGGGGGGGGGGGAGAATCCTTGCTGTGTGAGCACTGACAGTCACCGCTCTCTACAGGGAGACGATCGGGAAGTGATCAGATCAGCGGCATGTTTCCGCTCACTCCTCGATCAATTGAGCCGACCTGTGACAGCTTCTTTGTCACAGGTCGGCTCTAATTATGAGGATGAGTGGAAATCACTCACCTCATAGTTCTTTTTTAATAACATATACAAATGCAGAAATATATTTTGTGTATGAGTTACATATTTACTGCTAAGCTTCTGTATTATACTGTTTTTAGAAAACTTTGCATAATTAACCTCACTGGGGCTTTTCAATGATGCTAAATAAAAATTAGTTTTTTTTATATATATGATTGTTGTTTGAGAACATTTGCTCCCAAGAAAGTTCCTATATTTTATCATGTTCTAATCTACTATTGGTCTTCTAGGATGGTATGATTGCTACTTACATAGCATAGTGCCTTGGTTCTCAACTGGTGGGTCGTGACCCAATAGTGGGTCGCGACCCTGTTTTCAGTGGGTCACTGCAAACCTTCCACTTTTTGTAGGTGAGTGACATCACATTTTGGCTCCTGGCACCTCTACAGGGCGCGTAAAGGAGTTGTACAAGCAATGCACATATGGATGGAGCTCCGTCACAGCGCAGCAGCCCACACTGGACTCCAGGAGGATCCACTCCAGTTTTTGTGAGGTAGGGAGGTTGGGTGGACCTTAAAAAAAACAACTAAAAGTTATGGCCATGGCAGAGGTATGGCCATGGTGATCCTTACAGGGTGACTTTTGGGGTCCCAGTGTATATAGCAGCGGTATGACTTTGCCATGGCCATGACCTAAAACAACATTTTGCAGTGTGTATGTGTGTGTGAGAATGTCTGTGAGTTTGTGAGATTGTCTCTGATTGTGTGTGTATGTCAGTGTTTTTGAGGGCCATTCACACTAGTACAGTGCGTTAATCACATAGTACTGTGCGAATAACTCACTGTACCATGTAATTGAACCTACCGTGCATTCTGGTGTGGGAGGTGTGTTGCATTACCATTCATTTGAATGGTACCCCAAACACACCTGCCACCCACAGTTCGTACGCTCGCACTGGAACGTGCGGTACCCTAATGCCGTGCGTTCCATTGCAGTGCGACTTGGGTCGCGACTTAATGACCAAGGACAAATGTGGGTCCTGAGGTAACACATGTTGAGAACCACTGGCATAGTGCATAGTGTTTGCCACTGTACGCGCAGCCTGTGGTCATGGCTAGGGTTTATATTCAAACTGTGTGGAAGTGGTAGTTGCTATTTAAAACACATGAGTAATAGAAGAATTAGTATTCAACTGAAGAGCACATCATATTGATGAGCACAGGCTTCCTGCTGACCGCCACAGTTAACTACATTCACAACATTCATTTCCAGTACTAGTCTTTTACTAATTTTAACCTAGCAGCTAGTAGTTATAAATCTAAATTGTACCTTAGTGGCAATGGACAGGTTCTTATTTATTTCTTGAAATGTCTTTTCCTAGAACTTAACATGCCATTGCAGGCTCCATATATAACATCAAAGTTCAGCTTCTTTAGGTTATTTGAAGTCCTGAGATAAGTACTAAATTATACCTGACACAATTTGATTGTGCTTCATGACGGCAAATACGTCAATAAGCTCTTTACAGGACCATCGTTGTCAATGATGATGTCGCATTGGGTTATATTTAGTTATCTGAAGATCTGAAATGCAAGGTACATATTAGAGATTTAACTAAGCATACTTGTGAAGCAACACAGAGTTTTATGATCCCACTCAGCTGTGCGACAGTGTTGTATGGATGTAAACCGATCACAGCAGAAGAGCTCCAACAATCAGGACTTTGATTAGGCAATATAGGCAATCAGGAGATTCCTAATGTTATTAAAGCTCTGTTTAAGCAGTGATAAGCCGATGGTGTACATACTGTGCTGTGGAGAATGTCTGATGTGCAAAAACCTGTAGAAAACTAATTCTGAATGGAAAAATATTCACCCAGGGGGCTGGTCATTCCTACTAGAATGATCAGAAAGCCATGTATAAGGCTTGGGACTACATGGGTAATTTTCAGTTGTACAACTGTGCTACTAAAAGCACAGTCACTATAATAGGAGGTGCTACATAGTCTCAGTTTTTTTAGTCTTTGAGAACAAACACCCTGGTAGCCATAGCCTTAAAGCCACATTCGGTGCAAAATGATAATTTACACACCACACTGGGTGTATAAGTTATCATCGAAAAGCTGGGTGTTATGTGCAAGGGCTGCTGCAAAGTATGAAAAATCTTACCTTGCATCATGCCGTCCACTGCACACTATGCCTAGATTCCGGGCACTGAAGTAAGTGAGAGATATGACCCTAGCTTGACAGTTGCTGACGAGTTAACAAACTTATCAGGAAACTTAACTGGCCCCCAACCCAAATGCACCTCTAATCTCCACTGCTTTATTCATCCATTGGGATCTAAGTGAAATATCCAGCACTTCTGGGTAAGGGTGAACATGTGACTCATTCGCTCTCTCCCGTGCGATAGTGCTGGTGTCTTGTAATTGGCCCATCGCTGTTAAGCTGGCAATACACCTATAGATTTTCTATGGTAAGATGTAGGAAGTGCAACAGATTCCTCCATCTATGCTAAACTGTGTGGATGGAGGAATCTCTTGCTGGACCAAGCTTCAGTATCTTCCTAGTCGGCCCCGCTGGCTCTCAAAATACCTGAATCTGCATCCAATCAGATTGTTCAGGTATTTTGACAACCAGCAGGGCCGACTAGCAAGATACTGAAGCTTGACCCAGCAAGAGATTCCTCCATCCCCACAGTTTAGTGTAGATGGAGGAATAAATCTATAGAAAATCTATAGGTGTATGCCCAGCTTTACACAGGGGTGGAGAAGGAATCTATAGCTTTGTGTGAGCTCCATTAGGTCTGTTTTGGAGCGTACAGTACACAGGGCTTTCTTTGCCTTGTTCCAGCGCCCTAATAGACCCCTGATGTGGTTTAATTAGTGGTCTAATAGACCCTTGATGCTTATGTTTTTTCTATAAATATTTATTTGATAAACATTTGTGCAAATATTGTGCAACATAAAAAAAATGCAGCTATCTTTTTTTCAGAAATATATAATTGTTTTGGGGTTTAATGCTATTTTTCTAGCCACATTTTAGTATAAAAATTTTAAAAAATTGCTCCGGTACTATGCTGGTTAATGACTTGCGGCCGTACAATGTGGCCATTCTGTCTTTTGCCTCCTCCCCTTCCTTCTCTTCAGTGTATTGGAGAGGGATCTCCTTCCCTCCCTCCTCCTCAGTGTATTGCGGAGTGATCGCCTCCCCTCCTACAATGCTACGATGTAAAGTAGTGAGTGTACAGCTTGTATATCAGTGTACATTTGCTGTCCCCTCAAAATAACTCAACACACAGCCATTAATGTCTAAACCGCTGGCAACAAAAGTGAGTACACCCCTAAGTGAAAAAGTCCAAATTGGGCCCAATTAGCCATTTTCCCTTCCCGGTATCATGTGACTCGTTAGTGTTACAAGGTCTCAGGTGTGAATGGGGAGCAGGGGGGTTAAATTTGGTGTTATTGCTCTCACTCTCTCATACTGGTCACTGGAAGTTCTACATGGCACCTCATGGCAAAGAACTTTCTGAGGATCTGAAAAAAAGAATAGTTGCTCTACATAAAGATGGCCTAGGCTATGTAAAGATTGCCAAGACCCTGAAAATAGCTGCAGCAAGGTGGCCAAGCTCATGCAGCAGTTTAACAGGACAGGTTCCACTCAGAACAGGCCTCGCCATGGTCGACCAAACTAGTTGAGTGCACAAGCTCAGCGTCATGTCCAGAGGTTGTCTTTGGGAAATAGACGTATGAGTGCTGCCAGCATTACTATAGAGTTTGAAGGGGTCAGCCTGTCAGTGCTCAGACCATACGCTGCACACTGCATCAAATTGGTCTGCATGGCTGTCGTCCCAGAAGGAAGCCTCTTCTAAAGATGATGCACAAGAAAGCCCGCAAACAGTTTGCTGAAGACAAGCAGACTAAGAACATGGATTACTGGAACCATGTCCTATGGTCTGATGAAACCAAGATAAACTTATTTGGTTCAGATGTTGTCAAACGTGTGTGGCGGCAACCAGGTGAGGAGTACAAAGCAAGTGTGTCTTGCCTACAGTCAAGCATGGTGGTGGGAGTGTCATGGTCTGGGGCTGCATGAGTACTGCCGACACTGGGGAGCTACAGTTCATTGAGGGAACCATGAATGCCAACATGTATTGTGACATACTGAAGCAGAGCATGATCCCCTCCCTTCGGAGACTGGGCCGCAGGGCAGTATTCCAACATGTTAACGACCCCAAACACACCTCCAAGACGACCACTGCCTTGCTAAAGAAGCTGAGGGTAAAGGTGATGGACTGGCCAAGCATGTCTCCAGACCTAAACCCTATTGAGCATCTGTGGGGCATCCTCAAACGGAAGGTGGAGGAGCGCAAGGTCTCTAACATCCACCAGCTCTGTAATGTCTTTATGGAGGAGTGGAAGAGGACTCCAGTGGCAACCTGTGAAGCTCTGGTGAACTTCGTGCCCAAGAGGGTTAAGGCAGTGCTGGAAAATAATGGTGGCCACAAAATATTGACACTTTGGGCCCAATTTGGACATTTTCACTTAGGGGTGTACTCACTTTTGTTGCCAGCGGTTTAGACATTAATGGCTGTGTGTTGAGTTACTTTGAGGGGACAGCAAATGTACACTGATATACAAGCTGTACACCCACTACTTTACATTGTAGCAAAGTGTAATTTCTTCTGTGTCATCACATGAAATTATATAATAAAATATTTACAAACATGTGAGGGGTGTACTCACTTCTGTGAGATACTGTATATAGCATGCTCATTGTCTCTATACTGAATTGTTATGCTGTAGCTGAACTCATTTCTCACAAATACATTCATTATTTGCATGTTTATCTGTATTTCCAGTAGTAGGTTATCTCCCTATATTTGCAGAAGCTTGTTCTATTACATCTATATTTAAATGTATCACTAGTTCTTTCTAGCAGTCGCTGCGTCTGATAGCATCACTCAATGACATAATAGCATCCTACAGTAAACATGGATGAAGTGTTAGTAAGTAAGCAATGTCTAGTCACCCATGAGTTGGCTCACCTTCTAACATGCACATGGACAGAAAATGTTAAGCTTATAGCTGACTAATCGGCCATGATTTGATGTAACGCTGTCTGGTTTGAGATAACGATGTCCAGTATCAGCTAGCTAACATTTTACAGCTTCCTTTATTGAGAAACTGCAAACTTGTGTCTCTGTAATATAAAAACAGTCAATCATCTGCTATCTGCCGCCTCTAATACGTATACAATTTTCCAGTATTTTTAGAAAAGATGGGTAATGTGGTTTTCTATCACCCATCTGACAGCGTAACTCAATATATATCAAATAATGTATATCTGCCCTGGTTAAATTGAAGGTGCCATATGCATTAATCATTGAGAGGTGCAATTTATATGCATTTACATTTATTATACTGGGAAGCCAGTGAGAATTGTGCAGAATATTTGATTAGTGTCGGCGTCCATAAACAAATCAATCTGCTCAGTAGTCTTGGGGTATACACATTGTTAGCTCAGCAGCTTACTTACGGGTGCCAGCGTATTACAGATTTGTTAATAACTACAAATGCATGGACTGATTTCTCTTTCATTTGCTACCTGATAATTAATATCTAGTCTGCCTTTACTTGCACTGCCCTATCAAAAGCTGCTCATAAATGTCTCATGTGACAAGCAAGATTCTGAACAAATACTTAAAGTGTATGTCCACTTTTGCGGTCGAATTTCAGAAAACATCACTATATTTATTTATTTTATCTATATAGCTCCAACAATTTACACAGTGCATTTTACACATTTGGACAATACCAATGACACCCAGTAGGGTGGAGGTATTTAGTAGGAGACACAGTTATTATTATTATACAGGATTTATATAGCGCCAACAGTTTGTGCAGCGCTTTACAATATAAGGAAGACATTACAATCACAATACAATTCAAGACAAGATGGTAAGGAGGGCCCTGCCCCTGAGGGCTTACAATCTAAAATCAGTTGAGACCTCCTTTCCTTTTTACATACAGTGCTTTTCATACTTCAGCCAGTGCCCTCACAGAGCTTACAATCTAAGGTCCCTATTTCACATACATACATGCAGACACATACTAGGGCTGATTTAGACAGGAGCCAATGAACCTATTAGCATGTCTTTGAAGTTAAAATAAATTAAAAAAAGATTTCCTACTTTTAAGATGAGTGTGTGTAGCAGGCTTTGAGAGCTTCTCTCTCATTTCCTAAGTGATAGGAAACTCTGTCTGTCCTCATAGAAAGACTAGGGACACTCTAGGCTCCCTCTCATTAACAGATAGATAGATTTTAGATAGATAGATTTATTTATTTGTCACATACATAATCGTACAAGTATGATATGCAGTGAAATGCTTACACGACTGCAAGAAGGAGAGGGAGAACAAGTAGAGAGAAGAATCAATAATAATATAAGACATACAATATTTCTAGATATTTAACCCTTTGTTAGGAGAAACAGTGTTCAAATCTAGTGTACAACTGATATTAAGATCGGCTGGCACAGTACAGACAGGGTTAATTATGTTAACATTTATCTCCCCACTTCCTTGCATTCTGGAGTTAAAATCAGTACAGAGAAAACCTTTTCTTTCAGAATAGAGCATAGCTGCGCTATGTGAATGAGATCATGTAACAAACATAAAGTAGATGTTATCCCAAATTGGATGCAATGATGGAAATACATCTCCGGTGGGCGGCGCTCCGAGCGGGGTCATCTGGCAGTCTCCGGCCACCTACATTTCTCAGCAATGCACTGGTGATGGAACCTTCCCAGGATGCATCACTTGGGCACATTACATCACTAATACCCATGAGCACCAGGAAATAGAAAACAAGAAAATTAAAAATAGGTTTAAGTAATGAATGTAAGATGATTTTATATCAGCAGAGCTGTATGCTGATGTGAATTGTAATCAAAGGGGGTAAAGGTCCACTTTAAGTAAGAGAAAAACAAAGCAGTGATAAGTCAGTGGATACATACAGATAAAGTGTACTACTTGGATGTATGAAAATAATATAAAGGCGATATAGATATTGGAACAAGATGTAAATGCATATATATATATATAGTGACCTAGCAGTGGGTGATATAAGCCCACTTATCTTTCTCCATCTTTTTCCAGTAACACAACACACCTCTCTGCTGCATAGAAAACACAGCACACAGGCTTTTTACATCACTTTTTAGCTGTTATTCAGATTGTGCTTTGGCACAGTGCACTGAAAAGGGAAAAGCATCCCTGCTTTGTTTTTTGTTTTGTTTTCTGACCTATTGGAAATCATTATTAGCAAATGGTAAACACTTGCCACTTACCATGATAACCTTGCTGCTTTGCTCGAATAGCATGTTTGCATAATTAAATAGCTGTAGCTGGTTTCCAATATACACTGAGTTGCCAGGTTATTATGACCACCTGACGTTTGTAGGCAAATTAGCTATAATTTCGTGCTGAAGTTGCTAGAGGGCCAGACCATTATAAACAGGGAAGCAGGTTGTTTACCACGACAGTAGAAGTGATTTTTTTCTGAAGATATGGGTAAACAACGCGATTTAACAGCCTTTGAACGTGGGATGATTGTTGGCGCGAGCCATGGAGCGAGTATCAGCAAAACAGCAGAATTCGTTAAATGTTCAAGAGGGGCTCAGTGTTAAAGTGTTTACAGACTGGACGTTGAAATAAATGAACTTTGCACGATATTCTAATTATTCGAGTTTCACCTGTATATATACAAATACACATCTCCTTGATGTGTCCTCTCCAAGAAAAGAATGTCTTTACATTTTTGCCCCAGCATTTATAGTCATCATGTTTCCAAAAAACTGGCTCCAACTCTCTCAGCACAGCTTCCCTGAACATCCTGTCCAGTACAAGATCACAGAGGAGTGATCTTGTACTGGAGGAAGATCAAAGGGACAGAGCAGTGTCCAGTAACTATACTTCTACTACCTTGGAGAAGGGAGTTGTGGAGAGCAGAAAGAAGGGGAGTGGAGACCAGCTGATTCTGCAGGAAGCTAACACTTGTAAACATCAAGGAGCAGCATCCATTGTAAGTGATAGAACTAGCACATAAAATAGCTTAAACAATGTTTGACTTTACATCACAAATATAATTCACCCAGGTAGGTACTAGATGGTTAAACTTATTTGCCAAGCCCCCTATTATACACATAGAGAACATATACAAATAGCTATGGTGTTTCTTTGAAAGGTACTTCTCACACATATACTTGTCTTCATTGATTGTGTTCATTTCAATACATGTGTACTTATAATTATTCAACCATAATTAGAAACATAAATATCAACTATTTCATATATTATGCAGTCTTCTCAACGCGTTTCACAGAGTGGTTCCTAAGGGGATACAAGGTAAGGGGATCTGGTTTTGTGGAATGTGTATGACTACTGGGAGCATCTGGTGCCGAGGAGGGGGGGAAAAAGTACCAAAGGACCCCCCTGATATCCTACATGCCTGGCAGGGCCACAGGGACAGGGGAACAACCATCGAAGGAACACATAAATTCAATTCACTGCAGATCAACGGGAGGGATTTGAAGGACGCATGAACATACCTCCGCTTATGGACAGCTGTGTACTAAGGGTGGTTTACCCAGCTGGGCATTCATTGAATATACAGCACAGGTGACCTCAAATCCCATGGTATACATCTCTGGGTAAAATTGGATATATAGACGCTGCACAGCTGAGGATTTTTGTAACCCTAATGAAAAGATACGTGTTCAAATAGTGAATTGCATTTATGTGTTCCTTCGATGGTTGTTCCCCTCTCCCGGTGGCCCTGCCAGGCATGTATATTAGGGGGGGTCCTTTGAGACTTTTTCCCCCCCTCTGCACCAGATGCTCCCACTAGTCATACATATTCCACAAAACCAGATCTACTTACCTTGTATCCCCTGAGAAAGCGCTCTGCGAAACGCATTTTGAAGACTGCATAATATGTGAAATAGTTGATGATATTTTTTCTGTTTCTAATTGTGGTTGAATAATTATATGTAACCATGTATTGAAATGAACACAATCAAGGAAGACTGGGGAGAATTGGGACTTGTTCATTGTTTTGAATATGAATTAAGTTATTAATAAAATGTATAATATTTTATACAAGTATATGTGTGAGAAGTGCCTTTCAAAGAAACCCCTTAGCTATTTGGATATGTTTTCTAAATGTTTGACTTTTTCTATCCCTTTAGGGCTTTGACAATAATGAGATTGCTATGGAGATCATTAGAATTTTTTTTTTTTTAGTGTGACTGCACATTTCTTATTAATCCTGCTAATTCTAATCATCCTGAATGCCAAGAACTTTTTAATTAGAAAAGGTGTTACTTCAAGCATACACATATGAGCTTATTAAGAAGGGTGATGCAAGCAGAAATGATGAGGAGAGTGCAGTGACCTGATTGTCAGTTACAGATCACTGCAATTTACGCATAACTTTTCTCACAGAACTGTATTCATTAACTGGTGTGGCTATATGCATGCATAGAAAACTAAGGGGGTTATTCACAAAGCTAGCCGAAGGATCAGCCATAGCTCCGGCTGATCCTTCGGCTAACTTCGGCCGCCAGAGCCCTTCGGTTCAGTGGAACCGAAGGGCTGCTGTACGGGCTATTCACAATAGCCCGTACAGCTCCTGAAGCTGGCCGAGCCAAAGGCATATGCTTCGCTCAACTGAGCCGAAGTGAAACGCGAAGCATAAGAAATAATATCGTTGTTTCTATTCAGAACATATACTGAAAATAGGCGATACATTTTAGCAAAAATTAGATCACTTGAGTCACCATTTATTTTTTATTGCATGCTTCATTAATTTTTTTATGACAGTATGCTTAAAAGTCCCGTGCTCCTTGACAGTAAATGAGCCAGTTATTAAATTAATCCCACGCAGCAGGGAAAATAATAAACACTGATCTGCAAGCTTATGCAGACCCTGTACTATTTTCATCCTGTTTAACTGCAGTCATTTATTTAAAGGTATTGGATGAGTGGAAACAGAAATCCTGCTCTATCCAAAGATTACGGAAGCCTTAAATCCTTTCCAGTGAGCTGCTGGGATTGGCAACCTAGAAGCTTGCTAGATGTGTATGCACATTGATCTCCAACAGAACAAGATGTAGGTTATGTTTAATTATATCATAGTTACAGGTACTTTGTATATAATCTTTTCAGCCACAAATAAATATGATGTCCTATGTTTTGCACAAGGTATACCACCTTTTATTAAATCCACCTCTCCATTTAGGCCTTGTTCACACCAAGCGTGTTCCAGGTGCAGAGCAGTTACAGACCGGATCAAAGCTGCGTCCAATGTATTCCAATGGTATTTTGGGCTCTAGTTCACACCGCAGCGTTCAGTTCCAGAGCATGTAAAAAAACTGCAGCAAGCCCTATTTTACCTGCTCTGGAACGCATGCATACGCCCTGAAATAGCCAATAGGAATCTAGCAATGCATTCCTATGGCCAAAATATATATATTTTTTTCTATTCTGACACGGCTCCGTGTCAGAATAAGAAAAAAGAAAAAGCGTTGTTTCTCTCCTGGGCGGCCGGGAGCGGGAGACTCCCGGGGCGCCTGGTAAGCTAGGCTTTTTTTTTTTTTTTACGGCAGCAGAACCGCCGGCCAATAGAAAACTGTTGCAAGTATTGATATGTTTATTCAATACCCAATGTCACATACTGTCATACGGTGTTAATATGACAGTATGTGACATTGGGTATTGAATAAACATATCAATACTTTAAAAACCCTTCAAGTGTGTGCCGGTGAATTACTTTTATTTACTGCCCTGCTCACTGACGTCACTGGCTGCTAGGAGCTGAACGGGATGCTCCGGCTGGTGTCTCACCCAGTGAGGTCAGTGAGCTGGGCAGGACCCTGGACAGAGGCGGAGCTAGAGGTACCATGCACCCCCCTGTAGCAGTGCATGCACCCCAGCATCCACCACCGTCCCCACCCCTATGGCCTCAGGTGGCGAAATGTGTAGGGACACCCCTTGCAGTAGCTGTGTCCTTTTAGCCTATCTTTAACTGAAACAATGTACTAAATAAAGAGAGCTGCATATTGAACTACAGAATCACTCCTCTAACTTAGTCAGCTGTGTGTATAATCTGGGCTTCAGCTACTCAGCTCTGTAAACAGGTTATATTAAACATTCATATGCAATATTTCATATTTGTCTTCAAAAAAAGTATTTTTTTTAAACTTGTGACATGAGTACAAGATTTGAAATACCTACAAAAAATGTTTTTTCAATAAGCCCTACATACCATATAAATGCAAAACATAATCCATCACATTATATTTGTGTTTGCTGGTGAAGGCCCCTATAGTGTATCCTGATAGTATGGAGAAAATATGATTCAACCGTTAAATGTGTTCAGGAACGATAAAACAAATGATAGAAAAATTTACATATGTGGAATGTCAGTCTGGCACAGGGATCATGACATGCAGCACAAATGTGGATAAACTCCATGGAGATAGACATCATTATGTAGTGTATGTACGTAGCAGCAATTTTCATCTGGCAGAGTGAATCCTTCATCTTTAAAAATCAATGTTTTTGTTTTTCAGTGCAGTGCGTATAGTCATGCGCACAATCAGCTCAGTATTAGACAATATTTGCACGCAGCCTGACAAACACACCATTGTAGTGTATGCATAAACACTGCAATGTGCTAAGCTCAAGGCAAACAGCTGAAGTACATACAGTATATGTGAATCTAAAGGATTTGTCATTCTGTGATCCAGGCACCACTGCCAGACATTATTACTGTCTTCCAACTTATATTTTCTTCACTGCAGTTAAAAAGATCAGTTAGGTCACTGACTTGCTCTAGCCTGCTGATTTGACAATGGAGAGACATCATCACTCTGAATGTCACTCCTACCAGTAGGTGCCTATTGTTAAAGAAGAACTCCAGGATTTTTTCAGATCAACCCTTGCAGTGGAGCTGCCCACTAGGATTACTATTACAGGCTATACAGCAGTACTACTGTCAGTCTCCATACCCACATAACTATAACTATCCCCATCCTCTGTCCTACTACCATCATTCTATAAGACTGTGAGCATCTTTGATATCAGGGAGGAAGAGTGTGTCACTGTGTAATTTGTGTCTTGAAATATGTAGGCTGAATATAAATCCAGTGGGAGGACAGTACTTGGACAGCACAGGCGGAAGAGTCAGGAGATGGCGCTGGAAAAGCAGTGATTCTGAAGAGCCCTGTGTTCAGTTCAAGCCAATCTTCATATCTTTGAATCTTCAAGTGGGGGTCCGAATAATTGCACAGGACAAGATCTATGTATCTTTTCTGGCTACGGGAAAGCAAGCCAAATTAAGTGTTGGAAGAAAAGAGTTATCAAAGTCGCAGGTAATATGATACTATATGATACTAATTGTTATAGTAGTGGGACTCATAAAGCACTTGTATTATGAACTGTCAGTGTTATCCTAGTGACCAGCCAGTATCTAAGTGATTTTAGTTTTTAGTATCCACATAAACATGAAAGGACTAAATGACTGTTATGAGCAACACAGGCAGCTCTTCTTTCAGACACTGTTAATGATTGACTAGTCAGTCATGTGCTGCCATTTACCTAGTGCACATAAGAGTACATAGGAAGCGGTGGTCAACATACTTCATATAGGGGGCTTCAAGTGCAGCCTCTGACATCAGCAAAGGGCAGGACATAATATTCAGGCAATGTAATGCTGTAGAAAGCTATCGGAGACTGCAGACATGCAACCAAAGATGGTCAAAGATTATGGACATGCTACAAGAAATCATCGGAGAATACAGACATGCTATAAGAGATGGTCAGAGACTGCAGACATGCTCTACAAGATGAATAACTTCTAATACTATGACAATATATAACAGTAAAAATGTTCAACATCAAAAATAAGTATTTATATAACACAATATTGTTATGTAAGTGGTAGCAAAGCGAATCCACAATGTAAAACACTCCAAAAAAAAGAGTTACTGTATCTTATAACAATGTTTCCAAATACTATGATCGTGTTCTTTGATGCCTTGAAACCAAAATACTTGTGATCTTCTGTACAAGTAAAAAAACACACAGATGCACCCAATTGTCAGATGAAACCACTGAGGGTGCTGCTGGGTAGTCCCTTTATATGTAAATATGCCTATGTTTTACAAATAGTACATTCATATTCTCCTTAGGTTTCTCTTCACTATCACCTGATGGTCTATATGTGATAAATGTCAAAACATATATAGAACTTTAATACAGCTTCCTTATTCTACTTATCTGTTCCTCACTCACTCTACTTTCTTTCTCTGAAAGGTGGAAGAAATTGGAGATGATAAGCAAAGCAAAAAAATACCACTTTCTGCATCGGAAGATGAGCTCATTCTCTATGCATTCAGGATCAGGTTCCTCAGCTTACTGAATAAATGTTATGAGTGTTTGAAATCTCCATCGAAGAAACAATGGGACAGGGTCAAACCTCCCTCCTTCCTCGTGTCTCAGGCACAGAAACTCCTCTACCTCTGTAATGTTTGTGAGATTAGCACAGATGTCAGTGCCTCAATCCGGGATAACCTTCGCAGTGATGTGACCTGTGACCTCCCATCTTAGAACACGTTTAGCATATATGTCATAGCTTCATATAAAATATGTTGAACTTTTTAATATTTCATGTACAATTAAATAGGTCTGTGGCCTTTTCCCAGGTCTAGCACTTACACGGTAATGATAAACATGTCATTTCACAGCATGACTGAATGTTTCTGGTGGTAATTTGTATTTCACAATACCATTATCACATTCAGGATTCTAAGAGAGGGGAGAGCACAGAGATGACTTTCACACGGAGTTCCAGTCAGATCCACCTGTCAGTTTTTCGGGTGGACCTGATCGGAAGCTAAATGTTAGTCTATGGGCCAGTGGATGTAAAGGGACCTGAGAAAATTGAAATCCAATTACCTCCGAGTTTATCTAGGTCTGAAAAAAAGGAACAGAGCTCCATTTTGGGAACCTAATGGCTTGGAGGTAATTGGATGTAAACAGACACATGGCTGCTTACATTCAACTGCCCATAGACTTAACAGGTCTGGTTAGTTCATTTCTTTTTTTAACTGAATGGAGACGGATGTCACAAAAGCGACATCCATTCCATACTATTCAGATTAGCAGGGAATCTGTGTATGGATCCTCTGCTAATTGGAACGGATGCCACCTGTGTGAAAGGGGTTCTGCTGCTGCTGCTCCTTTATCATCCAATCAGCAGGTTGGGGCTGGTGGTATCACCACAAAGAAAGTGATTCTCTCCTCCTGGTATGTGTTGTGACAGTGGTGTGTACATCACCAAGCTTACTGAAAAGAATAACCAGAGTCTGGCTAGAGTCAAGCTTTAATTGGGGATAAGCTCATCCAAAACTGAATAAATATTAAAGCCCTGCTCCAACCAAAACTTTTTTTCTTGTTTTATAAAGGCGACTTTGTCAACTTTGTATTTCTATCTGTGGTCCATTTGGGAGATTTCGCCTCATGGCACGTTTACTTGAAATTCATCCAACTTCCTGTATATTTAATGGGTGTCAGAAGGAATGAAAAATAAGGGGAAATCTTCCTAACAGAGACAAAGGAAGCAATAAGATTTAAAGTTCTAATAAGTCTGTGGAAACCTTATTGCAGTCCGTGTCCATGCGGGAGTTTTGCCTGTTTTCCTGTCTTGGCATCAGACAGAATCAAAAAGAGAGGAGAAGATACACAGTCATCGCTAAAGAGATCAATATATCAGTGCCACACAAGGTTCCTTTTTACAGCAAAGGTCACTATTCTTTATTTTGCATGTGCTCCATTTTTAAACAAAGCAGAAAATCATACTATGGCTTTTGGCAATATGAGAAAAAGTATCAAATGTTTTTAGGATCCTAGAACCTTTGATCATTCTCTCAAGCAGCAACATCAGATTTGGTGAATGTATGACTGCTACAAAGGCATGACAGATGTAGCCTCACCTGAAAGCATGAAATAATCTGTAACATAACATTATATGATTTGTCCAGCAGGTGCATTAGGAAGAGTGCATTGGAGTGCCATTCAGAATAAATAGTACTGCAGCATAATAACGTGTGTTGCAGTTAAGTGCACCTTAACACATGCTGTACCACAACACAATGGGCTCTCAAGGCACTGTGGGAATGTGTGCGGTAATGTAGCAATTACCACAACACACATTAAAGCCTTTTAGGTGTGTTAATGTATTGTGGAGCCATTCATTGGTACTGGCTCCCTAGTACATTTACTCAACGCACCTTCTAAGCACAAATGTTGCAGCACACCTCAACACATGGTACTGCAGTACCATGCCATGTGTTGCAAAGAATGTCCAGTTTTGTGTCTATTCTGGCACAGATGAGTGGGCTGCCTTAATGCAATTCACAATAACACACTAGGATGCCAAGATGTGAATGGGCCCTCAGTGTGCTGCATATAGGGTTTCAGTCACCAGGTGGATACATCTCTCTGTAGCAAAATACATTTGATAACCCGTGTAGCCCTATCTTAGTGCCACACATAGGCGTGCACACGGGAATGCCTGGGCACACCCTAATCACCCCGAGCGCAACACCAAAACCAAGGGCCAGCACTTGTGTAAGGCTGCAGAGGCAGGCGCTCCGGCCTTGCCAAGGATGAGCCTGCTCTGCACACAGCGATCCACACACAAAGCCGGAGCCAGGACTCTGGACAAGAGGCAGATGGTAGATTAGCTCCGGGACCATCCGGCTATGCACAGCCGGGACCAAGGTCTGCTGGAGCCAGGAGGGAGGACTCTCGACAAGAGGCAGATGGCAGATCGGCTCCGGGAACTGACACAGACAAGGCTCCAGAAGCTCTTAATCCCCAATCAGTGTGAGCAGCTGCAGCAGAGGAGAGGATGTAAGTGCGCCTAACCCTGTGAGCACTAGGCTGGGGGGTCAATGTCTGTGTATGGGGGTCAATGTCTGTATATGGGGAGCAATGTCTTTATTTATGTGTATAAAAGGGTAGGGGCAATGTATAGAGAGCAGTGTAGGTATATGTGGGGGGAGGGGGGTCAATGTGTGTGTATGGGGGGAAATGTCTATGTGTGGGGGGCTTCAATATCTATATGGTGGGGGGCAATGTGTATGTGCGTATATGGGAGGCAAGTAGTACACGTACCTTTTCAGGCGTGGGCCGTTTTGTAGCGCGTTAGGGACGGGCGGAAATACGCCAAGGTGGGAACGAGACCATTGAATACAATGGGATTTATATTTTTGAGCGTTTTGTAGAGCGCTCGTCGAGCGTAGAACGCGCTACAAAACGTTCAGGTGTGAACGAGGGCTAAGTCTACATGGACAATTCAATTGCCATGCTACTGAACGTTAACCACTTGTTGCCAGTGTGCTGAAAATTAGGTGACTACCAAGTGGTTAAATTTACTCTTAGCAATGAAACTTAACGTTCTGTGTAGACGTAGCCTAGTGCTGCAGACAGACATAGGGGATTTATAGGGTAGACTGTAATGTGATGTGGGTGTCATGTATGAGTACTATTTTGTATCTTGAATTAAAAAAACAAAAACCTTTTTCAACACAGATGAGATTAAGCTTATGCTTTATACTAACTAGTTTATTAAAAACCACAGTATCTCTCTATCAGCTCAGTCCTCATTCCAGGACTGGATGTCCCCACAGCTGATCACTCTGTCCAGTCACTGCAACATTAAAGATTGGGCCCCATTCACACTTGAGCTGAGCGTCTTTGGGTGTTTTTTCGGGGGGTTCTATAGAGTTTTTACAGGCGTTGTTGCAATCATTACAGGATTATTTTAGTTTATTTTTATAGCTAATGCAAAGCTAGTTACTAGGCAAAAAAAAGTTTAAAAATGTCAGTTTTTCAAGCTTTTGTTTTGGTGTTCCCATTGATGTGTAATGGGGTCAAAGTGCTTGACTCTGCTCCAAAAGAAGCTCATGTATGTTTTTGATCTACAGGCAACAGAACACTCATATGTGAACAGGGTACAGTGAAAACAATGGGATTCCTCCTATTAAAGGTTGTTGTAGGGCTTAAGGCTTCACACCACATACAGTGCATTTCAGAGCGGCCAGCTGCTGAAACGCATTGTATCGTATCCTGGCCGGCTCCCTGCGTTCTGGGACAGGAGGGGGCGTGGCAGTGCATTGAAGTCAATTGCACTGCAGTCATGACCATTGCCCACACAGGAACGCGTGGCACATCAGTGCCTGCATTGCGCTCCAGTGCGATTGGAAAAATGTTTCCCGATTGCACTGGACCGGGATGCAGGCATTGTTGTGCCCGCGTTCTGGTGCGGGCGGCGGAGCGTGCTCGAGGTTCCATTGACTTCAGTGCACTGCCACGCCCCCTCCTACCCCAGAACACGGGGGAAGATTACTATGCGATACAGTGCGTTCCAGCTGCTAACCGTGCTGGAAAACACTGTACATGGTGTGAACAAGCTCTTAGACATTCAAGATACAAAATACTCAGATATGAATGGGGCCTGATAAATGATTTACCACTTACTATAAAAAAAAGTCTGCTACCCTCAGAGAGATAAGACAAACATTTTTTTTTTCGAAAATCTTCAGTTAATTATGCAAATCATGAACACAATTAGTAGCAAGATAATACAAAACTGACCTTATCATAAATCTTTTTTTTAGTACAACAGACATATAGTGCTCATGTAACCTCATGTAGTCTCGATGTAACCTCATAGGGGGATTATAACTGGTTATCTAGTAACCATGTGGCTGGCTTGAGAAATTGGCAAAATGAATGGGGATCTATATTCAGTTACAGTTAGCAAAAAAGATATTTTGTTAATCTATGGCCCTTGTCCATAACCCCGTTGGTCCATATGATATTACTGAGAACCCACCAAGAAGTCAGTTGCTGTTCTACAGATACATGTCCCCAGGACATATCCCAGCACTGAGCTCATGTGGTCTGCTTTACAACAGATGGAAGAATTAATAAAGATAGAGGCTGACATATCTGGAGTAGGGCTTTCTTCCTTTTTTATTTGTGTGTGGTACTGAGACTCCATATGGAAGCAAATGACCATACTGCTCAGCATAAAGTTGAGTGAGATGGAGCTGGAGGAGCTGGGATTTCTAGTGGCAGTTCTCTCTACAGAATTCCTAAGAGTTTGCAAGAGATGTTTACATCCAATTACCTCCAAGTCCGCCTAAGTCTGAAAAAAGAAATGGAACAGTGCCCATTTTGGCGGACCTGATTGGAGGTAATAGGACGTAAACAGATGCAAGTCCATTTAGATTTGACTCCCCGTACCCCCAACATGGGTCCCATTATGTCAGTTTTTTTTACTCCACTTCAAAATTGCAAGGAGGAAAAAACTGAATGGACACAGAAGAATGATATCCAGTAGATACTGCTCCAAAGAGCAGGGGACCTGCGTACAGACTCCCTGCTGATCAGAACAGATACTGCCCGTGTGAAAGGGTCCTAATAGTAACCTTGAAGCCTTATAGAAATATATGGGAAAGATAGACCAAAACATTTCATAGCTTAGAGCTGAGCTCCAGCCAAGCAGCTTAATTTATAGCTGCAATAGATATATCAAAGAACTCTTACCTGCTATTCACGACTGCAGCCTGCTGACCTGACTATTCTCTACTGCAGTGAAGCAACACGGCTAGGTCATCTCCTGGCCCCCAGCCTGTGACTGGATGGTGAGAGAGCAGCGACAGGCTGATGAAGTCATCTGTTTGATCTCTCTCTGTTAGCATGTTCCTTCTCAGCCCATGTAAATACAGCACACCTGAATTGGAACCTGTTTGAAACTGCCTAAAAAAATTGCATGGTGAGCATAATTCCTTTTTTCAAGCAGATATTTACATTTTTTTCTCTAAGAAAATAACGTGATTGAGAATTAATTTTGCTTCTGACATAAAGGAAAATTAAGTCCTGATAAACTATGTGCAGTGACCCACAGCAACCATGATAGCATCTGACCCTGATCCCAACTCCTGGGGCTTCAAATTTTGCTGGTCTTCTCTTCAGCACGATAATACTAAAGCATACATTTCCTATATTCCAGTGTTTTAGTTTTCACTCTCCATAGTTCAGGGCTGGACAAATCCCAGGAGCCATGTAACCAATGCACTTTAATAATTACAGCTGGCACCTAAAGTTTGAGGTTTTCTCTACTTGCTGTCATTGGAACTGAGTCCTAAAAAGATCCTGCTGGCTCCTGGATTGGACAGACTGGCTCCTGAACTCCACATTCATTTGTCCACCCCAGCCATAGTTACAGTGAATTAGGGTGACATGTCCACCAAGTCCATCTTTTAATATAACTCCAGAGAAAGCAAATACAACCCCAGCCACTCATCCATTGAAATACTGTGGGCTTTTTTCAGTTCATGTTATTTGGAGAAGAATAAAACATTTATTTTACACTTTCATAAACTTGTAAATCATTCACTATACATTAACAATATCAAGACAATATTGAAGATGACTACATATGCCTTAAAAGTGTAAATTTATAAAACAAAATCCTGAGATTATTGGAAAACCTGTAGTCACCAACACCGTTTTCAGGCAGTGAGTTTGTACAATGTCTGTCTAACTCAGAAACAACCATTGAGTCTGAATTACAACTATTCTGCAAGTTCTTTTTCTGCAGCCCACTTGAAGACAGATGGTCTTGTTTAACACATCAAAGAGCAATGTGAAACGTGTGGTAACACATAGAAACCAGTCACCAGTTGCCTTACACCGATCTGCAGTAAACTGAAATCTGGTTACTATGGATTTCTGCACTTTGCACATCATCATTGCTCTTTGCAGTGCTTTGTTAAATAAGCCAGAATGAGAGCTGCCAGCACCTGGGCAAACAGAAACAACACTGCAGAGAAAAACAAGCTGCCAGTCCCAGCTGTTAGACAAGCCAGAGCCACAAGGTATAAGGCAGCGCTGAGATTTGTTGTTCCACACAAGATGCCAAAGCCTGGATGAGTATTATTTTGCATTGTAAGGATGAAGTGTGTCATAGTGCAGAAAGTGCTTTGAGGTAAGAGGGACAGCTGCAATAGGCAATGTTTAATGGTATGCCATCACTCACATGTGTCTTTACTAAAGTCACCAGAGCCAATGAATAAGGACACATTATGAACACTGTCCCCAGAAGTCTGAGCCATAGTGAACTCCTCAGGCATGGCTGCTGTCCTGATGTTGGTGAACTGAACCAAAGCTAGAACCTGAGGCTTTACCTTCCTCCTTCTACAGACAAAGTGTTTGTAGAAATAGCTTCTGATGTCTCTGCAATAGAAAGTATAGATGAGAGGGTTCAAGAGGGAGTTTGCTTCCCCTAAAACGAATAGAATATCCTTCAGCACATCCACAAGTCTGCAAGATGTGCAGGTGGCTTGGACAATTCCAGTGATGTAGTAGGGACCCCAAGACAAGGTGAAGCAGATGATGACTATGAGAACGGTCCTGGCTGCCTTAAAGTGGGATGAGTGGGCTGGATGGTTGTTGTGAAGTCCACTGATAGCCCTTGTCCTCTGAATTCGTTTATGGTGGGTATAAGCAATTCTCCCCACCAATGTGTGAAGGCAGACAATAGTAAATAAGGCTGGCAGGAAAATAATGAAGCACAAAATGTACAGATAGTCGCTTTTGGCTGCATAAAAGAGCCCACAGACCCCGGTGTAGTTGTTGTGCTGCAGTGCGGGGGTTATAAGAGGCATGTGCCCGACCAAGAAGGACACCAACCACAGCACCGCCAGAGACATTCCAATGCACTTATTATTCATGAACTTCAGGTAATACAAGGGCATCCGAACAGCCAGATACCTGTCCAGAGAGATCAGGAGGAGGGTCAGCATGGATCCGATACAAGGAGTGACTGTGAAACACAACCTCAGCAGGCAGAAGAATAAATTCCTATCAAAGTCATCATCAAAGAAATCATCCAGAGTCTCCAGGATGCACATGAGTCCCACCAGGAGGTCAGCAGCGGCCAGGTTGAGTATAAAGATGTAACTCTTGCAGTGCTTCTTCTTCAGGAGCTTGGACAGGATGACAATGACCAGGATGTTGGCAATGGGGATGAGGACACTGAGAAGGATGTGCAGAGCACCATAGACAACGTTGGACATCTTTCTGAGATGTTGGATGGCAGTTGTGACATAGAGCTCCCTTCTCCGCTATCCCTTAGCCCATGTTCATGTCATTGGGGGTCTTTGTGCAGCAGACACCTGGCAGACCAAGACTTGTCACTCCAGAGTACTTGGTACCTAGGCATTGGGTGAGTCTGTAGTGTGTGCATGGATGCTGTGTGTCCCGGTACTATATAGTCCTTGTGTTAGGATGACAGGAGAACCCAGCTCGATGGAGTGAATGGAAAGGAGTGGCTTCCTTGGAGAGCAGATCTGCTTCAGCTCGTCCTTTCCTGACGTAGTCACAGCAGATAGATAGAAGTCCCCCAGCTAATAAACACCTATTAATCCCTCCCTGGAAGAGAGGTGACAGCAGACTATACACAAAGCGATACCATCACGAAACAAATGACTCCTGCAGACACCTTCCCATCATATAAAGCTGAACTTGTGCCTGACGTGCGTCTTATAGTGTCATTGATTTCAGCACCGCGGACAGCGCCGACCGATCCCCAAATCACACAATATACGGCCGCTTTTAGGGGTGCACGGCAAGCTGATTGAACGATCTCATATTTAGAGCAATCATTCCTCTGAAATCATTCATGACCATTTTTCTTGTGTATCAGAGAAGCTGAGAAAGGGAAGAGAATTAACCCCATTCTTATACAGAATTCATCATCTGTTTCTGCATTGAGTGTAGCTGGAGATTTCCGTAGGGAGATGTTTGTCTTCATAGACACTATGGGGGTGATTACTAAAAGAGTAGAGAATGTTCACTAGGCTGCTATCTTTGCACACTTTATCATAAGCAGGGGGAGTTAATATGGTGACTTTTGTCTCACTTACAAGGACATAAATATAACCATATGAGATCATGGAACTACAATCAGACCCAGAAGCACATGGGGGTCCCAGAGCTGTCTGGCCATACAGTGATTACAAGCTAAGTTCACCTTTCTAACCATGTTTCATGTCAGGTGTGATTGCAACCCCCTTTCTGCCTGAATCCCAGGGTTCTTCTCCCTGCTGGTGGCTGTACCCTTGTATTTGGCACAGGTGTGCAAGGCACAACAGCCCTATCCATTGACATTTCCTTTGTCAGGATCAGTGAAACTTCAAGCCCCAATTGCCACCATACCAGAGATACTTGCAGTACACAATGGGATACAAGAGCGTTGACCTCAGCACACTTGTAGTCCATTGACACTTCCTCCTGTCTATGTTACTGCATGTCCGTACAAACATGGATGGGAGGAACAGTCTGCAGGAATCAGAGCATTGCGCCCTGATCATACTTGTCTGTCTGCTATGCAGTTATAACTGGTTGCAATGCTCTATTGGCTTCTATGCAAAAAATAATAAATGTATACTACCCTTGCAGTGGGGCTACCCATGCACTGCAAGGGGTAACTGCTTGTTTATGTCTGGCAGTGGGCTTCCATCTGCCAGAGCACAGGGTGGAAGAGGCCGTGTGTGCTGGTTTTGAAGCCTGCAGAATCAAGTATCAGGTAAGTAAAAGTCCTTTATAGAAAACCCCTAGACAAAATTAAGCAGTTACCCTTGCAGTGCAGGGCTAGACAAACTACAAAGGTAGTTTTTTTTCCTGGAGATATGCTTTAATATACAGTGTGTGTGTGTATGTGTGTATATATATATATATATATATAGTTTAAAACCCCCTATACAATTACAGGAGACAGGAGGATCCCTTCATGGTTTTGTTATGAGTCCCTATTAAATGTATCTACAATTCTGCAACCTACCCTCAATGTGCTAAACTTTAATATTTTTAGGTGAGCATTCTTCATCCCTTTAATAATTTCCCTTTCTAAATTTAAAGTGGAGCAGAAACTAAACCTCCTCTTGTCTGCTTCCCCCTCTGTACACACCTGCATAGATTTTGCCTAGGCACAGATGATGTACAGTAAGTATTCTGCAGACTTCGGGATATGCACATCACCCTTCCCAGAAGACTGTGTATTCAGAACACTCAAAACATTGCGATATTTTGCCTCTGCATAGAAGACTTATATACGCTATCTATGCAGGCATGCAGTTCAGTTATCTGCACATGCACAAGATCTGCTGTCAGGTCATCAGGGGGCCAACTGTAAGTAAAAGGAATAGACAGCTGACTTAAGATGGCGGTATGGAGAGGTACTTATGCAGAAAAGAAGCCAAGGTTGGATTCCATGTCCTTGTAAATTTCTTTCTTTTTTCCATTCATGCTACAGAGAGAAATCTTACAGAGGAGCTGTTAGGGAATTTCCATTGGGTGGTATGAGGTTCTCTTTGAAGGGTGAGTCAAACCCAAAAGAGAACTTTTTGTCATTAGTGGAGCCGATTGGGCTGAGCCAGCTCCTTTCTTCTTATATGTCTCTAATATTCAAAGAGCACGATCTCCTGGCTATAATTCCCATCAACCCCTTCAGCAGGCAGTTTCCAGCACATGTCTGTTTACCCCTTAGTGGCCAGTCCTCAGTGCACGTGTCCTAACTCCTCAGTGACCAATACCCAGCATTTTTGCATTAACCGTTCAACTCCTAGTTCAGAGCACAGTCCTCATCTTGTGTATGTACAGTGGATTTTATACTGATATTGTTTATATTGTTTATATCACACGTAAAAAATCTGTGACCCCCTGCTCCTTTCTCTGTCCACTTCTGCTATAATAATAATAACAACTTTTATTCCATAACACGTATATACAAAAATATACATACAGTATATATTCAATATGAAACCTTTCACTTGCAGAAACTCATAACAACCAATGCTCTGTACCAAATCAGAAAATGATCCAAGTGATGAATTGGCACACATTTGCAAGTTAAATATAATAATAACTTTATTGGGTTGGCTGCATATCAACTTTAATTCATGCTACTTGTTCCAATAATGTAGTTCTGAGCTATTCGTGGCTATAGAAACCAGCACAGAGCATTACGTGCTGCCAAGATTGACATAATATAGATGTGCAGCATTTTCAAATAAGTAAGGACAGATGATGAGAGGAGCTTCTAGTGTGTAGGTTAAATTAATATAAATCATGGCGCTGTGTAAGGGCCATTATGAATATCTTAAAGTGAACCAGTCAGTAAAGGACATGTGTAAGAATCTCAACATACGTAATTAGCACATATTTTCATCCTTCTGATATCAAGACAGGCACTCACTATCCTGTATGACCTCACATAATGAAGGTCAGAAATATATACACTCTGAGATCTTAGCACTACCAAGCCTCAACACAATCGAGCTCCTCATTTGCCCTAACAAAGCAGGTCACTCTACCAACAACAAGTATGATAAATAGTTAGTAGTAGTAGTAGTAAGGTGCCCATACACTGCACGATTATCGTACGATAATCGTATGCGATCGGTTTTTCGTAGATAATCGAGCAGTGTGAACGGAGACGTGCAACCGTTTCTACTGTACGGTCGCACGTCTTCTGTCGAACCAGCATGTTCGAAAACCAGCCGGGAATCGTACGATTCTCGGCTGGTTAGAACGGTGCTCGGAAGACAAATGCCGAACGGGCCGGTGTGCGCACGCGCATGCCTGTCCAAGATAGGCAGATCGTACTTTTTTTAATCCCTTTACAACCATCGCAAGACTAAGGTCTTGCGATGGTTGTACAGTGTATGGCCACCTGTAGTTAGGCAATGAACACACAGCTGCAGAACATTAACAATTTATATGTCAAAAAAGATTGGCTAAACCCAAACATTTTTATTTTTTACCATTACTTTGCCTTTATCATGGCTTTTCGAAATTGCAAACAAGATAATCAAGTTTTAGTGCAGAATAACACTTTTGGTTGTTACCTGGTACATTTCATAGATATCTATACATCAGACCGAAGAGGGACAGATGGATTTGGTTCCAGATGGGAGGTATTTATATATATTACCTTTATTATGTGCAAAGCAAACCTAGTGTCAGGGTTCATGGCCCTTGCATACTGTTAGGGATCCAAGAAGCCAGACAGAAACAAAGTACAGGTTAAAAATAAAAGGAGTTTATTGAAAATAACAATAAACAAAAATGGCACAAAACCATGGAGGAAGTCCAAGACGTTGTCGAAGCCAAGCCAAAGCTCAGATGCCAAAGCAGGTAGTCAGTCCGACCAGGTCAGGGAACACTGAGAGCAGAATGAACGGAAACAAAGTCAGAGTCAGGAACCAGGAGATCAGTTAGCGAAAGCCAGGGTCATACACAGAGAACAGGAACAACTGCAGAGCACTTGGTAGATCAGAACACACGCTAGGGCAGAGACTAAATGGACCAGCTGATGGTTAAATAGTGGTGTTGCATCATCACTCTGAGATAAGAATTTTCCAGGAGTTTGTCAGGGGTTGCAGAAAGATGATGTTTACAGGTTTGGTCATAAGAGGGCGCCATATAGGAACAAACATTGTCAGACATACCACACATCATGCATGCTGCAGCCTTCTAGAGGAGGAAGGGTAGGAAACCCTGACACCTAGTCTGGGCTTTTGCATAGCAAACCCTAACCCATAAAGCCATTCAATGCACAGTATATCCCTAACAACAAATCCTCCCTATATAACATGGTAGGGATTATGCGCAGGTAATCAATGTTCTAAAATATATATTTCTACACATAAAAGAGGTGGTTAAACCCAGAAAATCAAAAGCACAACATCAAAAATGAGAAAAGAGGAAATGCAACAAGCACCTCTAAGCTATAGCAGAGGAAGAGCGACTGTCCATGCAAATTAAAAAAAATTGTCGCTTCTTCAGGAACCCAACCATAAGTGAAACAAAACAGGCCGCAACCACGACTAGCAATAAACAGCTAAGTAAACCTGAAGCAAACAATTAGGCTGAAACAGTGCAGACATTTCTTCCACAGAAGGCAATAGACAATTTCTATATTTAATATAAATATCATTTATATCTGGTCTTTTACCTTATAATAATGAAAGTTACTTATCCGACTTTTAAAAAAGTTCTTCCTGAGAGAGATGATAACCAGCACTTGACTTTGATAAGTTATCCTGGTTATAGAGTTCCCTGAATGTTCCCAAGATTTATGTGTAAAGTTTGTACAAAGGATAAACACAAGTGACAGCTGGACTATCACTTCTTCCATCTATTCATTACAATGGCTGTGTAGAACAATGCATGTATTTAGTAATAATGAAGTCATTGCAGAGTCAACTCTGTGAAATCTTCATTTTAAGGGACTGTGAAAAAAGGTAAACTGCAGACTTTCTGATATTCCCTAGCAGAAAGAGCGATTAGCGTATTAGCAGCGAACACAGGTAGTGAAGGAGACATGTGGGATCAACCACAGAGATTTCCAAGAAAGCTAGAAAATTGTGCAAATGAGCATTTTGCTTTCTACTTTTCCCTCAGAGATGCACAGATCATTTCAAGGCTCACTCACAGTCATGTACAATATCTTTCCATCTATGACCAACCTTAAATATAAGCAAATTAATTTGAAGCTATAAAATCTTGTCCAGTCTGCACCAGGGACGTGCGGTTAGGGGAGGCAGGTGAGGCAGGTGAGGCAGAGCCTCTCCTAGAATTATGTAGGAAAAAGCTGGCAGCTTCAAGTCTGAAGCTGACAGCTTTTTCTCTATTCAGAGTGGCATCTAACAGGTTACACAGCAGGGAAAGCCTCCCCACAGTGTAACCTGTCATGGATGGAGAGCTGCCTGTTAATTACAGGCAGTGCTGCATCCAGCTTTTGACAGGTAGGTAGGTTACACGGCAGCGGGCTTCCCCACTGCTTGTGTCACCTAACTATTGAAGCTCGAGCTGTCACAGCCTCTACTCTTTGCTAGAGGCGTGAATTCTGTGGATGGCTTGGACCAATGGCAAAGCGCCATTGGTCCAAGCTGTCCAATTAAAAAAAGAAGAAAAAAAAACAGTGAGGCCATCCATCTCGATGCCTCAGCAGTGACGATCAAGTGAGGGACAAGGAAGCCTCCTCCCTGTCTCCTCCCTTCCTTCTTTACACTAGCTTGGGGACAGGTTGGGGGTGGGGCTTCGTCTGGCAGGGGCGTGACTTCATCCAGCAGGGGGCAGGGCTTCGGTCGGCGTGGGCGGAATGTGCTGGGGGCGAGGCTGGGGGATGCCTCACCCGGAACAAGAGGTACCGCACGTCACTGGTCTGCACTGTCCAGTTGAGTCCCAGAGAATTGTTGAGTTCAGCTCTTTATACCTTTTAGCTTTTAAAGGTTTCCCTAACACAGGGGTGTACAAATTAATATGGAATTCAGGGGCCAGTCTGTCCAATCCAGGATCCAGTCTGTCCAATCTAGGAGCCAGTCTGTCCAATCCAGGATCCAGTCTGTCCAATCCAGGATCCAGTGTGTCCAATCCAGGAGCAAGCAACAGGCAGGACAACTAGAGAAAACCCCAAAAGTTAGGTGCCAGCTGTAATCTATAAGGTGCATTAACTACCTGGCTGCTGGGATTTGTCCAGCCCTGCCGTAACATATTACACAACATTTTTATGGGACAGGTAGATTTTTCCTCTAGTTCTTTTCTACTGTGACTGTAATGTGTGAATCCTGCAGGGAAAAAAATACATTGGAATATAAAATTGTCATAGACACTCATTAGCAAACTGTTCCCCACCCGTGCAACAAATGGCACAATTAGTATGAAGATAATGGGTTGAATGAACATAACACGAAGGTGAATAGCAATGTCCTGACAGTACCGCAGTGGTTTACAGAAGGCAGGGTTCAAAACAGACTAAAGAAACTTAAAGTGATAAATCTTAAACATGCAATCAAGTAACTTTTAACAAAAATGTATCTTTTTTTGTGTATAACTCGGCTGTAGATCTTCAAATCATCTCTGAATTGGTGCTGACACTGTCCTTCCTTCTGGAGGGTGGCTACTTTTGTTCCCCATGGTTCCTGTGTGTGTTGTAAAGTAGCCACCACTCCAAGCTCGCTCCTGTGATGGACTACAATCTCATGTTTGGTTTACTAATTTGTATTGAGATTGTAGTCCATCACTGGAGCGATTAATATTACAGATGGCCCTGCACAAGGATGTCTCCATAGGATCCTGCAAGGAAAAGGAGCCACCCTAAAACAGGATATCAGGACCAGTGCTCATGGGACCAGCTGATTTAGCAGGAAACACATTTTTAAACATCAAGGAGCAGAATCCATTGTAAGTGATTTAATCAGCATATGAAATAGCTTAAAACCCTTTTTACTTTAACCCCTTCGTGGCAGGAAGTACAGTGTACGTCTATATGACTGTGCCTATATGACTGGCCACGTACACTGTACGTGACGAGTTATTTGAGGCTCTGTAATGCTGATTCTGAGCGGTTACCAGTCATTAATGAATGTCTCATTATTGAGGCATTCATTAATGAAATAGTTAAGCTTTTGTAAAAGCTTCTATCTTTCACTAATGAAAGAATGAAGCCATTACATACAAATACGGGATCGCTAAGTAGCAATCCCGTATTTGACAGCTAAAGATAGCAGAGTGACTCACCTCTCTGCTATTCGTTTTTGGCAGCTCCATAGACTGGCCATGTCTATGAAGCTGTATGATACATTTCAGGCACAGGAATGTTACAATGTATCTCTTTGCCTGAAATGTATCACTTCTGATCATCTGGGCAGGATCAGAAACCTTAAAGGAGAACTATGGGGTTAGGGCTTTTCCCCATAGTTCTCCTTAGGGTAACGGGAGGACACAAACTAGTGTCCTCCCGTCACCCTAGGCTCAGTATACCGCGAGCTGCTGCTCGCGGTATACTGAGGCGCCGCAGCTGAAGCGGATCCCGACAATTGTGCCGGGATACGCCCAGCTGCTTGACTGACAGCTGGCTCTGCCTATCTAGAGGCAGAGCCAGCTGTACCCGCCCCCTCCCCCATCCGTTCCTCCAGTCAGCGCTGGAGGATCGGAGCGGGGAGGGGGGAATCCAGCCCCTCCCCTGTCACGGTGGAGAGCCGTCACAGGATCGAGAGGTGAGCGAACGCCGGTATGTGTTCACTCACCTCCCGATCTACTGAGCCAACCTGTGACAGTCTCATTATCACAGGTCGGCTACAACTATGAGGTGAGTGAAAAGCACTCACCTCATAGTTCTCCTTTAAGGCTGGGTTCACACCTGGGCTTACCGTAAGCGTGTTTTTTCTGCTGTTTTTCAGCCTGTTTTATCCACGTTTTTTCGTTCAGTGAAACGCGCGTTTTTATACCTCCCTGGCGGTATGATTTTTTTTCCCCCTTTATGTTCTCTTTTTTTTCAGGGTTTTTTTTTTTTTAAACTTTCAAACTTCCCGCCGGTTCTGCCCCCCTGCGATGCGGCGCTCGCAAGGGACGGAACCCGGAAATCGGCAGCGGCTGGAGGACACAGTGGGGATCGCGGACAAGGTAAGTACTACGCTGTATTCCCATGTGTGCCTCAGGGTTACCGCATTGTTAACCCCGAGCCACACTCGGGAATAACAATGGAAAAGCGCTGAAATATGCCCCAAAGAAGCGCCTGTACTTGTTTGGGCATAGGGCGTTTTTCAGCGCATTTCCACGGGCTGAAATACGCCCAGGTGGGAACCATGCCCATGCCCATAGTAAATTATGGGATTTCCCTTGCTGAGCGTTTTTCAGCGCTTCGATCAGCGCTGAAAAACGCCCAGGTGTGAACCCAGCCTTAGTAAGATCTGAATCTGACATGCTGTCAGGATCAGTCTTGAAGGGTTATTATTAGCTGTTCCTAAGTTTGGAGCATCCTAATAATAGCCAAAAATTAAAAAAGTTAATTTATCAAGCAGTCATAGTGACTGTTTGATATAAACTGACAAAAAAAGTGTAATAAAATAACAAATAAAAACAAAATAAAGTGTAATACAAAAATACAAAATAAAGTGTAAAAAAATTAAGAAAATAAAAACTGTATATAAATATATTTTTTATACTATAATTATTATTAAAAACATCTTAAAAATAATAATAATCAAAACTTGTGAAAAAAAGTGTTTTTTTATGTTTTTTCCTCATTTTTTTATATTTTATTCAAACTAAGTGAGGCGTTAGGTACATTTGTTGATATGATAGGTGTGGGTACATTTCGTAAGAAAGTATATTACTGCCGTGGAAGAATCACAGACCCTTTGTCTGGGACGTCTGAGTTTGTCTGGGACGCAATACTTTCATGCGCGAAACAATTTACTTGAATATTTCGGTTGTAAGAACTAGCTTGATATTTTGCACGCATTGAAAATAACAAGAAATGTGTTGCACGGCTTTCATGAATTGGGTGCAGGACTTTCTAATGTGTCTATAGCATCATGTCGGGCTTCCATGTTAGTACTATAGCGACATTATCATAGCTTTGCAAATACTCTAAATTGCAGATTCCATTATGCTTGTTTGTGTGAGTTTGATGCTCAGGCAGCAAACAGAATGCCATCCAGCGCATATTTTTTTCATGGGGGTTAGGGATCAGGTCACTGTTAAGCTGATGAAGAGCCCCTGCAACAGATCACTTCTAATAGTGACCTATTGCTGCTGGAGGAGGCAGGACAAAGCTTGATCAGCTCTGTCTGCACTAGCCTAGGGACTGACAGGAAGTGCCATCACATCACGTCATATCACTTTCTTTGTAGACACAATGCAGACTGAAAAATGATATCTACCTTTAGTTTAATAGATGCAGCACGTCAAGCGGTAATTAGCCCATTTGAGATGACCAACCATACAACTGGCATTTATCATTTCAATAATTATTTGATTGCTATACAATGTAGTACTTATTGGTAGATTATAAGTAAGCCTTACCTCTAAAGGAACCACACAATGCATGTTTGAAGGGGCCATGATCTCATGAAAATGAATGATTCTCCCTAATTACACCAGGCCAGAATCTGCAAGTCTCTGTATGTTGAAAACAGTTTTTGACAAATTATTTATAAAAAAAAAAAAAAAAAATGATCCAACGCTGCAATCCAGGGTCAATCACATTATCCACCGATGTAAACCAAGGTCCATCACAACGAAGGATGACACACTCGCCAAAAAAAAATCCTGCTACACCGCCGGACCTGCCCACTCCCAACGTACTCCAGCCACAGAATGAGCAATTTGACAGCTCTCGGCTCTGAGAAAGCACCTTGTCCGCATGCTGAAGGGGACAATGGCCTCTTCCCCACAACCCTGACACGGTGGTTGTGGGGGTCTGTGGGCAGGGGGGCTCATCTGTCAGGCCCAGAGGAGTGGAGCTGAGAGAGAAAGTTTTCTTTCAGGTCCACTCCTGATTTCCTGCCCTGCCAGGCTGCTGCCGGATTAAGGGTCTGGTAAGGGATTTTAGGGGAGACATCACTTTTTTTGGCGTTGGGGATCCCCTTAAAATTCCTACCAGACCTAAAGGCTCTGGTATGAATTGCCGGGGAACCGCACGCTGATTTTTTTAAAATTTATTTTACATCAGGGTCCCCCATAACATTCCTGCCAGACCTAAAGGGTCTGGTATGAATTGGGAGGACCCCACGCTGTTGTTTTTTTTTTTTTTTTT
>NW_017307166.1:82419-100943 GCF_000935625.1 Nanorana parkeri | reverse complement strand
AAAAAAAAAAAAAAAATGATCCAACACTGC
Source organism: Nanorana parkeri (assembly GCF_000935625.1). NCBI lineage: Eukaryota > Metazoa > Chordata > Amphibia > Anura > Dicroglossidae > Nanorana > Nanorana parkeri. The sequence continues at coordinate 100,913 of NW_017307166.1, read as the reverse complement.
AATCCAGGGTCAATCACATTATCCACCGATGTAAACCAAGGTCCATCACAACGAAGGATGACACACTCGCCAAAAAAAAATCCTGCTACACCGCCGGACCTGCCCACTCCCAACGTACTCCAGCCACAGAATGAGCAATTTGACAGCTCTCGGCTCTGAGAAAGCACCTTGTCCGCATGCTGAAGGGGACAATGGCCTCTTCCCCACAACCCTGACACGGTGGTTGTGGGGGTCTGTGGGCAGGGGGGCTCATCTGTCAGGCCCAGAGGAGTGGAGCTGAGAGAGAAAGTTTTCTTTCAGGTCCACTCCTGATTTCCTGCCCTGCCAGGCTGCTGCCGGATTAAGGGTCTGGTAAGGGATTTTAGGGGAGACATCACTTTTTTTGGCGTTGGGGATCCCCTTAAAATTCCTACCAGACCTAAAGGCTCTGGTATGAATTGCCGGGGAACCGCACGCTGATTTTTTTAAAATTTATTTTACATCAGGGTCCCCCATAACATTCCTGCCAGACCTAAAGGGTCTGGTATGAATTGGGAGGACCCCACGCTGTTGTTTTTTTTTTTTTTTTTATGTGGTGTCAGAATTTAAAGAGAAAAAAGTAAACATGTAATGTCACTTTTCTGCAACTAATTATAGTTCATAATGATTATTTAACACATCCAAAATTAACAAAATTCGGATTCATCCGTATCCAAATGCCGAAATAAATTGATTTTCAGACCTGATTTTCCGAAAAATGAAATAAGGAAACATCCGAAAGAAAACTAAACACATTTTTTGCTGGCTTACATGTCTACTGACAGTAGACTTACCTTGTTTACACATTTAAGAATAATGTCATCTTATTTTTCGACTGGTTTTTATGATGTTTTATTAATGATACTGTTGCACTCATCTGATGACAGTAATTCAGGTCATCTAAATGTCATCAATTCAATTTTTCACATACAAGCAGTCAATAGTGTTTTACAGCCTAGCAACCATACAAGCAATAAAATCCTCTGATTACCTGTGGTCTAGCTCAAGCACAGATGACAGCCTCGTACTCTGTTGTGGAGCTGTATAATATTGACAAGAAGGGGAGAAACCCAGTTATTTGTTGTATGCTGAATTCATGCGTCACAAATAACACTCTGTGAATTGTGCACCTTCAGTTCAGGTGACAACATGTAAACAAAACAAGCATTAAAGTAATGCAGCTTCAATCATAAAAGACACTTGAAAACACCAGCACTGAGTATCCCAGATGTAAAGTATGTCATAAAGGTATTGATCCAACAAGTCCAATGGCTTCTATTGTATTTGGAGTTATTATTGTAATGTTTACCTCTAAATTAATTTTTGATGTGACGTTCACATTTTCTCATGCTTGCTTTTCCATTATTGTATTAAAAATAAATGATTTGTAGATACACTCTTGGAAAGAGATCTGTATTTACCTGGAATCAATCAGCCTCCTTGAGCAGCAACTGCTGAGATAAAACAACAACCACTTAAAGCGGAACTCTAGCTTCACCGGCTTCTGTCCCATCTGCAGATGCCTCTGGTGCTTGGTGGAAAGCCGTGTTGCTCTGTAAATTTCTCCCCTTCCCCTTCCTACCATCTGCCTCCGCATTTAAGGGCATTTCAGCAGGCACACTCCCTGTCTGCAGATGCCACATCTCAAACAAGACTCCCCTAAGACTCACTGTTTTTGACAATGCCCCCAATCCCCGGACTTCAGGGGATCAGGGGATGTCACTCACAGGTGCTGTTTCTATGTGGTGCAGATAACTTCCAGAGTTAGTTTCATCTGGATGAGACAGAGGTGCAGAACAGCCCATCCCCATGCAGACTGAACACTATCTAGCAACTGTATGTTGTTGCATAGCTCTCTAGTCTGTGTGGGAGTGTGGGATTGGTTCTCAGTGAATGCAGTTGACTTGTTTTATTTCTTCTTGCATTGGATGATAATGTGTGCTGTATTTTCTACTTATACAGGAGCAGTAAAGAGTATGGCAGGGGAGCTCAGACTGGTGTCTGTGCAGTGTGCTCTGCATACTCCCCAACATCAGAAGGACAGCCTGGAAGTAGAAACACCTCAAAACTGGGTGTGTCCAAATTGTCTATATTACACTGGATATTGGACAAGGCCTAAAGGAATATGATTAAATATAGCCTAAAGCTGGCCATACACCTATAGAATGTCTGCAGATTTTCTATGGTCAATGGAAAAAGTGTAACAGAGTCCTCCCTCTATGCTAAACTGTGTGGATGGAGGAATCTCCCACTGGGCCAAGCTTCAGTATCTTGCTAGTCGGCCCTGCTGGCCCTCAAAACACCTGAACAATCTGATTGGATGCAGGCATTGCTCAGGTATTTTGAGAGCCATAGGGGCCAACTAGCAAGATACTGAAGCTTGGCCCAGTGAGAGATTCCTCCATCCACACAGTTTAGTGTAGATGGAGGAATCTGTTGGACGTTTTCCATCTGACCGTAGAAAATCGCACATAATCTATAGGTGTATGGCCAGCTTTAGCCTACTTGCAGTACACATTACATGCATACACAGTCTTTGTACCCACTAAATACTCCTTAACTACTATGTCACCAGTTTCATATTTGCTTTTTTGGATAAAAAGCAGGGACAGCAAGGGGGGACGTGAGAGCAAATTCACACAGAACTTTTATTATTTGCATCAAAGAATTCCTCAGTCGTTGGCTGTATCTGTGCGTACACATGTGGCAGGATTGTTTTCATCCTTTAGGTATATGTAAGACTCTCACTTATAGCACAGTAATTATGGAGGGTGTTAGGACTGCCATGTCCACATTCCTGACTTCTCTACCTCAGGGTGTCCTTCATGCTCAGTTTCCAAGTTGTGAGCTATGGGTACAAACATACACTGGAAGTCTTCAGATGCCTTGTAAAGGGGGTGTCTGGGCTTCCGGTGTAAAGCTGTGTCTTTGGGAAGGGTAGGGCTGACTCCAGGGAAATGTGCTCTCTGTTTGTGTATTGCAATATATGTTTCATGGTTGGAAGACTCAGATAGTTTAGAGTTAGTGACCACACTTATCAGAGATGCCTTGAGGAATCAATGTGGCTTCCACATAAACTTGCAAGTGTGTGCACCTAAAGCCTCTGTTTGAACCTGAGTAGTTCAATAGATTAGTTTGGGTTTTTTCCTGGCTAGCTTAAAGAGGGACTCCAGGAATCTAAAAGACTAACCCTTGTAGAGGGGCTACCCTTGCTTTTTTGTATTGGGTTCAAATAAAAAAATATGCTCACCTGATCCTCGGTCCCTCCTGGCTGCTAGACTGGTCCCCACAGCCTCTTCTCCCCCAGGCCTTGTCAGTCTAAATCCTGCTGACATCAACATATCTAATGCAGTCCATTCATCTGCATTAGATGTGAGGACGTGGAGGAACATTCTACAGCTGGAGCAGAGGGGAGAGAGGTGAGTACTGCTTGCTGCATCACCACAGATCAGGTGAATATATCTTCTGTATTCTGGCCCCTAGACTAAAACAAGCAGTTAACTCCAGTCATTTAAGAAATTAACCCTTGCAACGGGGCGACCCCTCACAGCAGGGGTTCATTTCTTATATAACTGGAGTTCCTCTGTAAAAGTGTGTTGGGGAACCGACGTGGTTTACTCCTGGTCTTCTACGTGTAGGGATGTAGAGGTTTTCTAAATTCTTTTTGCATTTTTGTGATCTTGTAGAAAGATTTAGTCAGCTTGTCAGTGTGCTGGCTAGTGTTTTATGAGCATGATTATCTCAGTCACACGCTGTGCTGAGCTTGCTCCAGCGGTGTCTACTATAGTATACATTCTATGTTAAAGGAGAACTATGAGGCGAGTGATTTCCACTCATCCTCATAGTTGGAGCCGACGTGTGATAATGAAACTGTCGCAGGTCAGCTCTATCAATCGGGAAGTGAGCAGAAACATGCACCGATCTGCTCACTTCCCGATCGTCTCCATGTAGTGAGTGGTGACTGTCAGCCACCGATCCCCACAAGGATTCCCCCCTCTCCTCTCCGATCCTCCACGCTGACTGGAGGAATGGACGGGGAGGGGGCGGGCACAGCTGGCTCTGCCTCTAGATAGGCAGAGCCCGCTGTCACTCACGCAGCTGGGTGGATTCCGACAGTAATGTTGGGATCAGTCCCGGCTGCAGCGCTCTCAGTATATCGCGGGCAATAGCCCGCGATATACTGAGCTTTGGGTCACGGGAGGACGCTAGTATATGTCCTCCCATGACCCTAAAGAGAAAATGGGGAAAAACACTTACCCCATAGTTCTCTTTTAAGGATGTTTAATTCCTGACTATTTCTAGCACAGAGTCTTCCCTACAGCGGTTGTACCCTGAAAGGATGCAGCGATGACCATCTGTCTTGTCCTTAGAACTTAGGGCCCTGTCTGGCTGCCATGGAGTGCTGATAGACCCCGAGGAAGGAGAACTGTGGTTGTCCCCCACATGGAGGTAGTGAGTGACACACTAAAGTGGAAAGAACCACAGGAATATTTTCATTGATATCCTGCCTTGAATCTTAAGAGTAAACACTTCAACCTCAGTTGTCAAGGAGGCACAACCATTGTGCAACACTACAAAGCAGAAGGCAGAGCCTGAATTTTTAATAAGTAAATATAACGAGCCCTTTCTTCATGTACAGTTACAAAGTACCCAAAAACAAGGGGTATACAACTTAAAAATAAATGTGGACTGTTCTGTGGTTCCTTTAATTTGTCTGCAGAACAGTCCTATTTTTGTTACAGCTTGTTACTCCCTCCTATGATTGGTGGAAAGTGCTGAGCTGGAAAGTGCCCCCAACGCAAGCAGCAGCCATTTTACCATTTTAGAAGACACCAATCTCATGCTACTTGGATTACTATTGAATGGAGGGTCTTCCAGAAAGGAAAGGTGCCTGCTGGATCTAGGGGGGTAAGAGGAGGATAACTGGTGCTGGACACAGAATGGTGGGGAGCCACATGGAGTAAGCAGGAGAGACTGCGCTGCCGTGTCACTGTATTGGGCTGCAGGGGAGAGAAGGACTACATCTCCCAGCGCAACCAGGATCACAGTACTGTACCCAGAGGAGGACCTGTGGAGAGAGACTGTGTAATGAGAGTTTTCAGTACAGGGCTGCTGTGCTGAGCATACCAGAGATTCCATTTCTGTTCCTGTGTTGTTGTGAGGAAAGTCTGAACTATAACATGGCAAATTCACTTAAAAATGGTGGAACTGAAAGCCGGAGCTCCCTTCCTAGGACCCTCCAGAATGACAAAGAAGGAATCTGATTTCCTGAATAAAGCTGCAGCATTCAAATAGATGCTGAGAGCCGGAACCACATTTAATATTATAGAGCAATCTCCCTAGGATGTGTAGGGGTCAGAGACAATTAATGCAAGAAAAATCTTTTATTCAAGTGCAACGCAGATACTACCTTGGGTAAATAAGAAGGTCCCTGCCTCACCATTACCTGCTCCCTGTGAAACACTAGAAAGGGTTCATACAGGACAGGGAAGCCAACTCAGAAACACTCCTGGCTGAAGTTATCACCACAAGAAATGCCACTTTGTAGGAAAGGGAGGACAAAGGAATATATACCTGAACAGCACATAGGGAGGTCTTTGGAGGGCTGACAAAACCAACCTGAGATCCCATGGTTTGAGTGGAGATCTATTAGGAGGAGCAATATGAGTGACTCCTTGCAAAAAGGTCCGTATCAGGAATGGGTGGCCAATGACTATGAAAGGATTTCTGGATTTGAGCATAGTAAGATTTACTGAATCTATCTAAATACATATTCCATTTTATTTATATTTGTCGAGACCGAGCGCAACTCACTTGCGATATAATAAGTTCACTCACACACATAGTTGCGGCTGGTCGAATTAATTATTTAGTTATTTAGTTTTGACACCTAGCGCAGTGATTCTTGTATTAATATCTAAAATCCTTATTTCTCTCAAGTACCTGGACTTCAATAGTCATGCCATTAAATGAAGCAACTGAGAAGCAGGGTGCAAAATTGATCCTAGGGACAGAAAATCTGTCCTGTCTTGCAGGGGCCACGCAGTGTCAGTGAGCAGATGGGTTAGGTTGGAGTACCAAACCCTCTTAGGCCAATCTTGGGTATAGGAATCTCAAGGATCTCCCCCACTTTGATTCTGCAAAGTAGCTAAAGATGAAGCAAAAGGGTTAGGCATATATCAGAGAGAAATGATTCTATGGAGCGACCAGTGCATCCACCACCACTGCCACCAGATCCTGAGACTAGGCAAATAAACCTGTCCAGCTTCTTGGTCAGACAGGGTGTCAGCATATCTATATTCAGTATTCCTCATTGATGACAGAGATCCAGGAACATCTTCTAAAGGAGGGAGCATTCTCCAGGGTTCCAGGCATTGACGCGCTTGCAACATTTTTCATGCCAGGAATGTGAACCAACCTACAGTTTGTCTCCTACAGTGACGCATAGAAACCATTGATGGACATAGGAAAATAGGGATGTAAAAAAACATCCCCGTCTACTGAGGCAAAAAAATTTGCTCTTTTGGAGCGTCAGACTAAATAGAGTGAATTTTGAATTATTGGGGGCTAATAAAGGGGTTGAGAGAGTTTACATCCTGATTGGGGCAAATCCCTACCTTCTGTTTGGGAATAGTAAACAGGTTGAAATAGAACCCCTATAATCTCTCATGAAGGAGAATGGGAATGATGACCCCTTGAGTCACAAATCCCTGATTGGCCTGAAGAAGATCAGCCAAGCACTGAGGTGAGACCAAATGCCTTAAGGCAAACAATTATTCCAGAGGAAAGAAGCAGAATTCTAATTTGTAAGGTGACAATGCCCTGCAATACATGTGCTCTCCAGAGTACCTAAAAGACTAACAGACTTCCTCCTGCTTTTTATTCCACAAGTGGTAGAAAACCATGCTCAGGAAAGCTTGTCAGCGTCCTTGGTCTGCTTCATTTGACAAGGCATCTTTGAGCCCATGCTGATCAAGGCCAAACAGCATAGAGTGGAATAGGGAACTTGTTGGTACACACATGGAGTGGGAGAGTGACTTTACTTTATTCTTTGTAGAGTCTTTAAAGAAGGGAGCATCCTCCATTAGGATAGAAGCATCTCTGTTAAAGCAAGAAATAGAGGCGTCCACTGCAGGTAGGGAAGTACTCTGTCAAGAAGGAATAGGGCAGAAAAACACTCCTTTCTTCTTGATGAGATAATGGCTACTCCATGGTCAGCCATACACGTACCACAGTTGATGAAATATCTGCAAAGCTGTGCAGTAAACAGCATTTTCCAATACAGATCGGGAAGCATGTAAGAAAAATAGAAGCCATACAGAATTAAGAATTTGAAATACTCCAAAAATTCCCTTTAACATATACATAGTTTACATGATAAAAAATATTTTGTTGCAAGAATACAAATAGTCGGTGAAAAGTTAATGCTACCAACTTGCACATGGAGGCTAGCAACACACAAACATCAACAGCAATGACCTAACATTTCCCAGGCCATTGCACTGTGATATATTGTTTGCTATTCTAAATAAAATAGAGCAAATGTTTACATAGGAGAAAGCAATCTCATTTTATAAAGCTTCATTTCCACAGCTATCGGCACACTGCTATTAGCATTCATCTGCAGAGCAATGATCAGGTCAATACAATTTGATTTGGTTGTATTGTCCTTCCTTGAAGGAGAATATTGAATGGTTTATAGTGTCATGTAGCTTTGTGCTGGATATTCCAGCAACCTCTGTAAAACTGTTATCACACTTCCCCCTTTACCTGATTGTTGACATACTGCTGTCAAGATCACAGAGCTACTAAAACCAAACTATTATCTACACCTACATCATAGAAACATTTCTCTGTATATAAAAAAATGCAGACTAGTGGAAATACAATCTCAGCTTTGTGAGTAGCAATGAAAGCAGATCCAGTACTGCTAACAATATACTGCAAACCCATGATGCTATCTGTGGTGTTAGAGGTTTAAATGCCACCCAAAACTGACTTCTACATAGGGAACAAATTAAGGGTAAAGTCAGACAGTTGGATATTTAAAGCAGAACTCTAAGCAAAATCTTTCTGAACCCTTGCAATGGTGCCACCCCCACACTGCAAGTTAAGTGCTCATTCTATCTAGGTTAAAAAAGTTATACTCACCCAATCCTTGGAGCTGGCCTCCTGTCATAGCGCTCCCTCGTGTCACACTCATGTGCTCCATGCTCCAGCGTTGGGTCTTCTCCTATGTGTGCGGCTGCCAGCTTCAGGTGCTGCTGTGTGGAGACCTGAATGGAGTGTACACTTGGTTCACTTGAAAAAAATAAAACGGAGCATTTTAGCATGCAGGCTAGTGTGAAGAGACAATGTCTGCTGGGTCTACTGACATTACACAGATGGCGGCTCCCAGCAGTAGTGTCATACACATGTTATACACAAAGCTTTAGCTGAATAGTGCCAACAGATCAGTAATTGATGCTAAAAAGCTCACTCTGTATAACAAATAATATTAAAAAGCAGCTACATACATAAAAGAGACCAAAGGAAATGCTAAAAAGTCCATCCAGGCTAATGAAGGTGAGACGCTTCCCCAAAACGTGTTGTGCTTAGTGCCTTGAACCTGTATAATGGAGCGAAGTGTACAGATCTTACCACAAGACATGGGGCGAGAGGAAATGGAAGGTTGATCACAGGCTCCTGCTCTCCAGCAAAGACATGTGTTCCACACACCAAACCCCGGGCTTCATTCCCAGTGGATCATCTTCCTGCTTACCTATCTTGGACTTGAGCATGGGACTTACCTTGTAATAAGGCTTCATGTCTCCATTTGTGTGTCTCATGGCATCTGAGTGTCAACAAACAGGAGGCTTTACAATTAATGAACATACCAAAAATACCTTTGATGCACATATAATCTTATGGGAAGATAGTTGCAGAAATAAATGGTCTGGTGACAGGGTCTCTTTAAGTTCTCATAAATGTTCCAATAATGTTAACGTTTTGCTCATGCCCTTTCAAATGTATCTACATAACACGGTACAGGTGCATACACTTTAGATACAATGTTCAATCTCTGTTACCATTAATACAATGAGCACGTCAACAAGCTTTAATGACTGTGCTGTTGGATTCATTGCATTAATATAAAAGACATTAATCCAAAAACAACAACAAAAGTCAATATTGATCCAGTGCTAAAAGCACATGTCTGATCTTTGGACTGCTTAGATACAGAGAAGAGGGAACCTGTCACGACTTAAATATAAGAGCTGCCTTTACTGAGGTCATATATTGGCAATGACGAGATTAAAATGCTAGAGTGTTACTTGTTAACAAATTATGGACCCCTTGGAGTCATCACTGTTTTTAGATGAGGGTCCAAAACCCTACTAAGCTATCTGCAACAAGACAAATTACCGTGGAGAGACTGCCCAGGGGTTGCCAAAGAGCTTCATGTAGTAAAGGTAAAAAGAATGTTCACTTTATTTTAACATTAATAAAACTAGAAATAAACACATCCACATACCCATCACCAATAAAATAGACTTTGTTGTCAACAAGCACCACTCTTGTCTGGACAAGTCCTAATTACATCCACAAAGTGCAAGAAATTGCAACAGGAAAGAGCTGCATGGGATGGGAATGGGGCCTTGCAGGGGGTGGCCCAGAACATGCCTGAAGCAGGATCTGTTTGGTCTTTTCTGGTACCCAAACACAATACAACGCACACAATGATAAACAGACAGAAGGCGGGAAATCAGATCAGTTATGAACTTGCATTGCTGCTGTGGTATAATGACATGTTTAGGTTAGGGATGCACAGATACTTTTTGAGTACCAGTACAGATACTTGTACAGGGTTGCAGCGGTTGGAGCTGGGACCTGGCTCTGGCGCTCCACCACTGTCCTGAAATCATTAGTCGATATTGTTTTAGAAAAACTGTCACATGACAACAAACAAAAATGTATCAGTACTCGTACTTGTAAGTACTCGGCAAGTACCAGTACTCGGACTCACAAAACTGGTATCTGTGCATCCCTTTATTTATATTTATAAAAACAAAATCGTACATTAAAACAGAGATGCACAAATCCCAGGAGCTCCGTGTGCTCCTTACAAATGACAGCTGCCTCCTAATTTTTGAATTTTTCTCTAGTGTAGTCTGGGAGCTCAAAAGTATCGGTACGTGTACTCGTACTTGTACCAAGTACTGAACTTGGTATCTGTGCAACCCTAGTTTAGGTATTAAGATACTGACAGTAATTGTTGACTGCAAGATGCAAGGAATGTCAATAAAGTCATATTTGATACACCGCTGTGCCTGTTGTTTGCTAGCTACTTCTGCATTGAAGCTGGATACAGAATATATTTCAAGTGGTATATAACCAATATAGTGATAGAGGATGAACACTTTGTTGTCCTTATTCCATTACTGGTACTTTTAATGACAATACATTGGATGTGCAGTTGAAGTAACGCCATGGCGTGCTGCTTTACGGGTGGAGCATATTATTAGATGTCACATCAGATATGACATTTCTCTTTCCTGTTGCATTTTTTAGCATTTTGTGGATGTTGATTAGGAGGACTCCCCTGAACAAAGGTGGTGTTTTCTTACAAAGAGGTCTATTTTATTGATGATGGGTATGGGGAAATGTTTATTTTAACAATAAGAAAACTAGAAATAAAGTTGACATTTTGTGGGAACCGGCTTCAAATGGTAAGAGGATTAAGGATGCAGCAACTTGCCAACTCTTTTTAAATCTTCCTTGCATGCTTTTATTAAAATAAAGTACAGGAAGAACACATTTTTCCCTCACAAGTGTTTAACAATCCATAAAACAACGTCTTCATTCAACCACCTAGTTTTCTGTTGCTGCCCCCCCCTCCCCTCCATGTCAGTACATTTGTTTGTCAGCCTCGGCTAGCATTTCAATCCCGACCATCAGGATCACCAGTAATTTGGCTGTTACTTTTGTCAACGAAATTATCACATACCAGAAATGAAGAACTCTTTTCAGTGTTATCAGTAATGTCAATCTGCTTGTCAGCTCTTGGCAGCGTCTTCATAGGAAATACACAAACTAAGTGGTTATCTCTCATATGCCACTCTACTGGCACCTATCCTGACATCTGATTTAGGTAACCAAGTCTCTATCAACACCAGGCATAACTCTTGGCATGACTTACATTTCTCTCCAGCATTTAACATTACTCCCTGCACCTCACGGGCTTTAGAGGGTTTATTAGAGTAACCTATCTTAGGTCGGTGTCCACAAACTTTAATTACACTTGTGGCATCTGGCACTTCCACCAATACCACTTTGGCAAAACATCAATTTTTTGTGTCTCTCAGACAAGATCTCTGCCGTTACATCCTTACTCAGCCCTTCCAACTTGTAAGAGAAATCAGCTGCTGCAAGTGCGCCATCTTCAACAAGCTGGCGAGCACCCATAGCATTGCTAATGACAGAATGTCAAGAACAGGTCGAAAGAGACAATGTCCCTTGAAGGATAAACAGATCAGTTGTTCCTTGGATGTCTCACGCACATAGCCAGAGTCTCTATGCATTTGCACAGATATTAGTCCCATGAGAGACACCAGTTTAGAGAATTGTAACGTCATCACAACTAATGCACAAGGGAAAGGACAGTTGCTCCAACTGCCCTAATAAATAGGGACCTATCCCAGTAGTGTGCTTGATGGGCTGTTTCAGCTAGAATCAAATGAGAGTACTTGGCAGCAACGAAAATTTCCGATCAAAAATCTGTAGGTGTGTTGCCAGCTTTAGGCTGGTCATACACCTATAGATTATGTGCAGATTTTCTATGGTCTGATGGAAAAAGTGCAACAGATTCCTCCATCTACGCTAAACTATGTGGATGGAGGAATCTCCCACTGGGCCAAGCTTCAATATCTTGCTAGTCGGCCCCGCTGGCTCTCAAAATACCTGAACAATCTGATTGGATGCAGGCATTGTTCAGGTGTTTTGAGAGCCTAGTTCCCCAGCAGGTCTGCTCTTCTGCTGACAGCAGGGAGTGTGCGGGTGCCATAGCCAATAGTAGGCTGGCCATGGAACCTGCCTGCTGTCAGCAGGCTGCTATGACCCAGAAACTCTCTCTTGATTAGGGATGAGCCGAGTGTTCGATTCGAACATCGGCAGTTCGAGCGTTCGCCGAACTTTATGGGAAGTTCGCAGATTGTTCGACCGCGGACATTACATAAGGCAAAATGCCCTCTGAAGCTTGGTCAGGTGCAAGACTTTGCCCAATCAGGGCTCAGTATTGAATTAGAGCCATGATTGGGCAAAGTCATGATGACTTTGCCCAATCATGGCCTGCCTATCAGATATCGGTAAACTACACAATTCGGCGAAACTAGCTGTGACAGCTAGCTCTGCCAAATTGTGTATGTTTTGCCGGCATCTGACAAAATGCTATTATGCGGTGGGAGCGGACGGGACCGCAGGCTTTTAAAAAAATTATTTCTCTTTCTCTTCTCGTGGACAACGCTGGACGCCATGATTGACACTGGATTACGTCGGTGGATCAATTTTTTGGGTGTTTTGTCAAAAACATGTCGTTTGTTTTTTTTGTCCAAATAAAGGATTTTATCAAAAGCCTGGACTTTTTAATAACTATTTTATTTAACCCTTTAGTGAATGGGTAGGGGTACAAGTACCCCTTACTCATTCACAAGGGAGGGGGGCAGCATCTGGGTGCCCCCTTGATTAAAGGGGTACCCCAATGCAAATAAGCCCCCTTGCCCGCAGACCCCCACAACCACCGGGTCAGGGTTGTGGGGACGAGGCCCTTGTCCCCATCGGCACGGGGACACCCTCCCAGTGCCGAGGGCATGTGGCCTGGTGTGGGAGGGAGGGGGCGCTCACTAGTCCCCCCCCCTTTCCGGCCCTGCCAGGCCTATGCTTGGATTAAGGGTCTGGTATAGAATTTTAGGGAAGATCCCATGCCCCCCCCCCATTTTTGGGGGTGGGGTTCCTCCTTAAAATTCCTACCAGACCTTAAGGGCCTGGTAGGGACTTTTAGGGGGAACCCCACACACTTATTTTTTTGTACATGGGGGTCCCTCCCTAAAGGGTCTGGTATTGTTTGGGAGGGGGACTGCACACTTTAAGAGGAAAAAAAATGTAATTTTTCTTTGTTTAGAAATGTTCGTTTTGCTGCAGCAGGTTCGATACATCCTACAGATCCGCCACTTCACAGGTAGGTTAAGGGGACCCCTTAAAGGGGACATTAAGGGGACCTCTTAAAGGGGACATTAATTTTCGAACGTTCGACCCCCATTGACTTGCATTGAGTTCGAGTTCGTATTCGAACTTTTCGGCCGCTCGAATACGAACCGAACACGGTGGTGTTCGGTTCATCACTACTCTTGATACAGACAGTTGTCATTTCTGAGCCCCAACAGGGGCTACAAGCCCAGTTTGAGTTACAAGCTTAGGAAGAGGACAGACACAGACTCTGTTTGGGATATCGCTAGAGTGCGCTTAGAAAGTCCAGAGTGGACCTGGAGGTCTCCTTGAACAAGGGGGAATCTTCAGCCACTCCTGGAAGAGCTGAAAGTCTCGGGACTTTTAGAGCTACAGCACACCTGCTTTTTGACGTATTCCCCTATGCTCACTGGAAACACCTAAAGGGTCCTGGGCCCCCAGCTGAGCGTGTTCCAGAACATTTTTCCTTAGGGAAGGGATTTGTTAATCAATGGTCTGTGCATTAATTAGTTATCCATGTTAAAAGGTGCCCATACACTGTGCGATTATCGCACGATAATCGCGGGAAATCCCGCAATCAGATAATTATCGCAAAGTGTATGGCAGGCGTGCAACCGTTTTTACTGTACGGTCGCACGTCTTTTGTCTAAGGAGCATGTTCGAAAACCAGCCGAGAATCTTACGATTTTCGGCTGGTTTGTGGCATGCTCGGGAGACAAATGCCGAACGGACCGGTACACACGCGCACACTGCCCGTCCAGCATTGCGGTCATCGGAAGCCCGCTCCTCAGCGGGGCGGGCTTGCGGTGATCGCAAGTACTATCTTCCTGTCCAAGATGGGCAGATCGTACGTTTTTTTAAATTACTTTACAACCATCCCAAGACTAAGGTCTTGGGATGGTTGTAAAGTGTATGGCCACCGTAACAAAGATACCACTAAAAGGGCTGAAGGTGTCCACCGTTTGGGATTTCACTGACAGGCAGTTGAGTTCCCTTCTTACATACCAATTTGAATTAACTAAGTTGAGACCAACGTCTATTCCGATAATCGCTCGTTAGCGATACCAACCTCCTGAATTTTGATGATCGACAGAACGGATTTTCGATCACGAATGTGCAGTGTTCTTGCTGCGATTTTTTTCATACCAAAATGCCACTAATCCATCGATTTTCATTTGATCAGAAAAATGTTTTGCAGCCTAACCCTTTGAGAAAACTCGAGCAGTATTACAGCAAAAAAGAAAAAAGTCTTTGCTGTCCATCGTTCGATTATAATTCAAAAGACCTTTCGTGGAAAGTTTCCGAACAAAAATCGAAGCGTGTATGGGCACCTTAAGACAATGCAAACAAAGGGGGGCACTGGCTGACATCATTGCCCAAATATGGCTCTATTTGGATAAGATCAGCCAACAGCCCTGGCCCCTTTGTTTACATTCAGCTGAATAGTGTCTGGGATGCATAATTCGTTGCTAGGACCCTGGCAGTCTGCTGTCCTAGCAACCAATAAATGTGAAGCAGTCAGATTCCTGAGGGCTTCCAGCACATACATGACCCACTCTGAGCACTGGCCTCTCTCTGTACAGCAGATCAGAGTTGGTCTTAATTATCACCAGTTTTCTAATCTGTAAACTGTCAGTAATTCTATTTGAATCAGCCATAGCAACACATTCCTAAAGTGGCTGTATTGAGGACTTCCTGAATCTGTGGCAAGTGTCGGTAAAGCAACTGAAACTGGCAACAGGGTTCTTTTGAATTTGGCGCAGGACCTTTAACACTTTATATACACACAACCACATAGATTCAACTCAACCTTACCTATGTAACTTTTATAATATATTGTACTAATGGATATTATATGACCATAGATTTACTTCTCATCTCCTGAGGAAGTGAACATTGATCTAGAAAATGCAGAGTCAGTAAAGTCTTCCCATCTCCTCTATTACAATGGCACACAATGTGGGATATAAATGTGTAGAATTGTTTGTGATTGATTAGAAATCTTATGAGGAGTACAAATGGGTCAAAGCTCAGATGGATTAATTTAGCTTGTTAAGGTTTGATAAAAACTCTATTGTAATATAGAAAGTAGGGATGCACCGATGTATCGGCCGAAAATGGCTAAATGCCAAAAAGTGCAATTTTCCTGCCGATACATCGGCGCATCCGTGATTTCTTTCCTCCCCGCTTGGCGCTGCTCTATGTCCCAGCCAGAAGGAGAGAAAGCGACAGCCGGCTGAGCGATGCGTGAGGAGAGCGCTGCGAGCGACCGGTGCCTCTCCTCCCACAACGCTGGGCCGCCATTAAAAATGTAAAAAAATTAAAATAAAAACATTTTCGGTTTCGGCCTGACAATTTTTTCTATTTCAGTTTTGTTTTTTAAATTTCTATTTCGGTGCACCTCTAATAGAAAGTATTGTATATGATGTTTCTTCTGTTTTTCAACTTAACAGAATCCTTGTTGTTTACTTGAATATGTATGTTGTGAAGAGATCAGTTTAAGAAGTAGTGTAGCAATCTTGGTTGAAGACAGAAGAAAATCTCCAGGAAGCGAAGAAGGCAAAACAGAATTTATCAGCAGAGCTGAAGAAATGGCATCTAACCTTTTAGGACACTAGCAAAAACTGAGGCATGCTGGGTAAAATAGTGCTTATACCAGGGCTGGCTTACAACTTTTCTGTTTGCCAGTGTCCCAACCTCCTGAAAGCAAATAACCCAGAATGACAGAATACAATTTACAGATGCTTTGCATGGGTGGGGATACATGAGTAGATAGCTGTAATCCATTGCGGACCTCTTCTAAAAATGTTGCCTGGCTACCATTCTGTCCCAATTTACTTGGATCGTTAATACTGAACTACTGACCCAGAACAAGTGTGCATATCAGAAGGTCATTTCCTGCACGCTTGTTCCAGGTCAGTGACATTAAAGAATTAAAACCACTGAATATTTTTGATTAAAATGCACTTGACTAGTAGTTAATATTATAGGAAGAGGATTGTTTAAATATGGGTAATGTTATACATTTTTTTATATATTGATTACAAGATTATAAAGGCTATTTGAATATGATATATTTTATAAAGTAGTAGTTTGGGATGAATTTAATAATTTTAAAGTGATTAATTGTTAAACACATTATTGGGGTTAGATATGGTTTATATATACACACTATATATAATCAAATTGGTCTTGTTCCTTGTTTCTTCCTCTCATATTGGAGTGATTTCAAATATTATGCCATTTTTCTTTTTGTGAAATTTTTGGATCGTGTTGTGGAAAAAGTTAGGATTATTAAATTTAAAAAAAAAAAGTATTCAAACCAGGGACAGTAAAATGGCATGCTTAGCAAAATTTGGGGGCCAATACAATATAAAAAGATCCCCTATCAGTTGACTTTGCAGTGGCTCACACCGGCAATGACATGAAAAATTAAAGACATCACAAGTATTACTGTAATGATAGGTTTATTTAACTTAATTTGCATCTTCTTTAAAGAGGACCGGTATAAAGGCTCAGTTTAAAAACTCTAAGTTGAATACATCAAACAGCTGGAGGTTCAATATGCGCAGCCACCAACATACATCGCTATTATTTTTGTTTATAATTTAGAATAACTTAGTGATCTGCAATATAATTTTATCAGTAGAACATTGAGAAATAAACATTTAGTGCTAACTGCTGTGGGACATTTGAGTCATTTAGTCAGAGCATCACTTTAAACTATAAAAAGAACAGATTCTTATAAAAATTAGATATCATAGACAAAAAATGTCTCAGGTGGAAACATAAATTACAATAATCTAAACACTGTAAATTATGAATAAAAAAAGATTCATTTTAATGCCAGCATTATGTGAAGTATGGAACAGTAGGATGGCTTAAAAATAAAATCTGGGATGAGACTACACAGTATATCATTGCACTGTCTGTAAAATTCCACAAGGGGGCAGCACACAGAAAATCTTGCATTTAGGACTTCAAAAGGCACAACGAGACGGCAGAGGGACATCCAGCCTGCACTAACAGGGACTGTCTTCAGAACAGGCCTTCATAAACACCAGCCCCGCTGACACCTTGTTAAAAGTCCACATCATGCCTAGAAGACATTATAAAAGAGGATTAGTAAATGGTCATCATTCTGGATCGTAAAACAGACGGAAAAGACTTCTAGAAGATGGCAACTATCAAATGTCCATTTTGCTTCTAGAAAATACACATTCACTGGGTAATGTTAATGAATATAGTGTTTGTTTCCCTTTGGATGCGATATGTTATCAGACTAATGTAAACATATTGGGGGAATTTATCAAAACTGGAGCAGACAGTGTGGATTAGCTGTTTACTGTGACCAATCAGCTTCTCTCTTCAGTTTGTTCAGTTAAGATTTGAAAATGAAAGAGAGAAGCTGATTGGTTGCCATACACAGCTGCTCCAGATTTTGTCTGCTCCAGTTTTGATGAATTCCCCCCTCTGTGGTTTGACATCCTATGTACAATGGCACATCTTTAATTACTTGTTGCATATTCATGTTGTTCAGAGACTAAGCTTGATATCTTATCCCGGCTCAAGCCTGTGGATCATTAAGACCAACATTGATTCCTTGAACATCTATTTACTGATGTCCCCTGTGTCTTAAGGACCTGAAAGCGCTTAGCTCTGAGCACTTCCAGATTCAGAGTTGTCAAAACTCCAGCTGCTCTGGCCAGGGAAGCAGCTGATTGAGCAGTCTGTCCAGAGGTGACATTAGGAGTTTAAAAGACCCCGGATATTGCCTTAAAGAGAACCTGGCATCCGCATTATGTTACCACATAGGGGGCTCTTTTTAATGAAGTTAAAAAGTTTAATAAATAAAAAAATAAAAAGCACCCACATACAGAAAGGACTGCACCACACAGTCTAGCTATCGCCACGGATGCCAGAATGAGAGCAATCATTCCAGGGACATCACTCACAGTCCACTGATGAGCTGTAAAGGCTTTTTTACAGATTTGCCTGTGCACTATTCTACGTACCACAGCTTTTCGCCATTTTGTGAGCACACGCAATTGTGAGCTTAATTTGAAATATTTGGAATCCATTTACTTGGCTCAACTTCCTCCGATTTTGTTTGAGTGCACCGAATAACATTTTTTGGGACTTGCTATAAATGTTTCTTGGTCCATTGAGGGACACAGAATCGCAGTCATTTTTGGACATGTAGATTATACCGCCAAGATTTGAACATTGGCAAACAAAAACATTAGGCTAGCCAC
>NW_017307166.1:38946-82383 GCF_000935625.1 Nanorana parkeri | reverse complement strand
CCCCCCCCCCCCACCATAGACATGAATAAAGATTTAACAGGAAAAAGATAAAATACAAATCTTATTTTCTTTATCTTCCATTGAGGGACACAGGATTGTAATAGTCCTTGGATATGTGGGACATCCAGAAGCAGTTCAACTGAGGGGTTTGCAAACGGCACAACAGATGTGAACTCTTACTACAAGACTGGGAGAAGTAATCAATGCTTGAACAAAGGCATGATGGAGAAATCAAAATATGAAACAGAACAGTTACTTGAGAAAAATGACTAAGCCTAGTATACCAAACCTGAGGGAAAGAAAGCTCGGACTGACAAGGCTGTTACCCAACCAGTTAACAGCTGGAGGCTTAAGACGAGGGGTAGAACAGCCAGCGAGGGAGAGGTCTCTACATCAAGGATGCTAGAGAGGAAGGTCTCTCTCTATCTATCCATATTAGAGCCCTCTGAGCAGGGAATCTTAAAACAGAGAAAAGGCTGATAACCATGAATCCTTAATGGGAACATGAGGTGATCAACACCCATCTGAAAGGGCAGGCAGGGTATCCCTTCTCAATTATAGCCAAAAGTGGTTTAGGGATGTGATGGTCATCTCACCAAGCAATTAATATTTAAATCTAGGAATCGGTAAACTTTGTTCCGTAAACGGCAGAATCCAACGTATAGAACAGGGGTCCTCAAACTACGGCCCGCAGGCCACATCCGGCCCGTAAGGGTCGCGTCACCGCTGCATCAGATGCGGCTCTCTAATTGGGCCGCCGCTCGCTCCTCAAGGGGGTCCTTAGGAGGCCCCAGCGGGCGGACCTCTACGATGCCTGATTAGAGGGCCGTGTCTGCCTGATCCAGACAGCCCGGATTGCATACGAGGCAATCAGGCATTGTAGAGGGCCGCCCGCTGGGGCCTCCTAAGGACCCCCCTGAGCAGCGAGCGGCCGGCGATTACAAAGCGGGCGGGCTGACCGGGCGCAGGTGGCAGAGAGAGGTGGCGGAGGGAGCCACTGCAACTGCGGCCACAGCAGACCCCCCACAACCAGGGAGCCCCCATTGACCACCAGGGTAAGTTAACAACTCTGTTAAAATAAAATCAAGGGACATTTTTAAATGTCCCTGGGAACATAAATTAAAACACACACACATATATATATTTTAATACTCGCCTGATCCCTAGATCCACCGACGAACGCAGCGTCCCATCTCCCACGCTGTCAGAAGCTGCAACAGAGCGTGCTGGTTACTACTTAAACCGGCGCGCGCTGTGTGCAGCTTCTGAGAATATACGCTATTAGCGTAGCGGAGAAGCCGGTTGCGCATTTTGCAAAGCGCCCGCTACGCTAATAGTGTATATTCTCAGAAGCTGCACACAGCGCGCGCCGGTTTAAGTAGTAACCAGCACACGCTGTATGCAGCAATTTTTTCTATTCAGCCTGGCTTCCTGACCAATCAGGAAGCCGGGCAGTACGTCATGACTCGTGTCACGGCTTCCTGATTGGTTAGGAAGCCGGGCTGCCTACCAACAAGTGAAGCTTGCTTCCCAGCCAATCAGGAAGCCATGATGCAAGTCATGACGTACCACCTGGCTTCCTGATTGGTCAGGAAGCCAGGCTGCCTAGAAAAAAGTGAAGCCGGCTTCCTAGCCAATCAGGAAGCCAGGGGGTGGGTCAGAACGTGCCGCCCAGCTTACTGATTGGTTAGGAAGCCAGGCTGCCTACCAACTGAAGCTTGCTGCCTAGCCAATCAGGAAGCTGGGCAGCATGTCATGACCCACCTCCTGGCTTCCTGATCCGGCCCCCAACAATGTCTGAGGGACAGTGAACTGGCCCCCCGTTTCAAAAGTTTGAGGACCCCTGGTATAGAAGCTAGGGTTAGGAATCCACAAACAAGGAAAATTAGGTGCAACAAATAACAGAGAAAGGAACCATCTTCCAGGAACTAGGCCACATGAAGGCCTTCGGACTTACAATATCCCATTTAGGGAAAATATACAAATGGGATAAAAGAATGTTCTGTTAGTTGACCTTCCAGGGATGTACAGGAGCTACGAGTGATGGATGAATCCTTGTGTAGAGGTAGGAGGCACACTTATGGTAAGGGCCCCAACACTTTGTGTAGAACAGCAGATGACAAGTGTGTTAGAAGATGCATCCATTGGCAAAATGCTCCCAGAGGGAGGAAAGTCCCCATTCTGACTAAAATCCAGCAAAATGTGGCAGGACTTCTAGGAGGACTGTACCAGACAGGTGCAGAACCCACATTTCAGATTCTCAAGGGATAGCACAAGAAGGGGAACTTATGGAATGAGGAGTTCTCAGACTATCCCAAAGAGCCCCCAAAGAGGAATGGAGACAGAAGCCTCTGCATGAAGTGGAAGAGTCATGAACACTGACTTTTCAGCGAAGGAGTTTACGGCCTATGATGGAGAAGCAAAGGTACTGGGGAGAACATAATATTTACTGCCATGTGTAAGGAGTAAAAACTACCAGAGCACACTAAAGAGTATTGTGTAAAAGTACAAGGGCGCAATGGGGAATGATCCCTATAGATGAGGGAAGCAGATGCCACAACAGGAAGATGCTTCTTCTAGGGCGGAGAAAGAAAGATTGTGCAACACTCCACCTTGCGCACGACATCAGCGCTCAGTGTACAACTGTGAGGGTGGTTCTCAGTCCTGCAGTCTGATTAGACTTGCTCACTTTCTAGGTCCTTAGAGACTGGGTCTCTCTACAGCTTACAGTACACATAGCTCTGTGAAGCACCACAATGGAGACCCCAGTGTGTAAAGATCACATTCAAGGCTGGACTGCAATTTCCCTGTACAGTGGGGTGTGGGTAGGGTTTCTAAAACTAGCAAGTACCCATAAGTTTCAGCCCAAAGGCCTTACTCACGAAGTGAGTCTTTAGAGACTGGGTCACACCGGCTGCTGTCCTATGGCTCTAGACCTGGAAGTGCTCTGCAACTAACAAAGGACACATTCCAGGATAACCCTTCAATGTTCAGTCCAATGGAATCCAGGTACAGCCTCCAAAGATGTTGCGGAGGATACAATGACCCGGATCACTGCTGTGAAGGGACGAGATGAAGCAGAGTGTTTGAGGTCCTGACTGACGTTACCTCCCTGCTGTGTATCAAATATCTCGATCGAAGAGAAAAAAAATCGCAGTAAGAAAATATAGTCAGCAAAACTAAGAAAACAAACCCAAAACACTGAACCTCATTAAACCCACTAGTAGAAAAAACAAAATGGAAGGTTGGAGGCTGAGGTATACAGGGGCTGGCTTAACGTTTTGTTTGCCATTGTTCAAACCTCTTGAAGTTTGCAGTATAACCCACATGTTCAAGATTTAGTACTATCAGTCCTGTGCCCCTGATTGTATGATAAAGAAAATATATTGGAGCCCAAATACTGTATGTGTGACATAAAAACATTAGACTACCACCATTTGATACTACAGGGCCTCTGCTTTTAGAAACTATATCATGGTTTAGACTTTAAGTATGTTTTTATTTTCAAAATGTTTTTTTTATTAGGTGTGAGCTAAAAGGGTTAATACTTACAAAATAAATCTGGTGCTGGAAAATGTGGCTAGGAACGGTGATGATGAGGAATCGCATCCATGTGAACATTTAACTTCATCTCGTTGTCAATTATTTGGACAAGTTGCTGCACGGATGGGATATGTCCAGATTCTAGCTTGGACCACACAGGAACATCTGTAGAAGGGATAAAAAAAACAATTAAGAACACTGCGACCACCTTGTTAAAACTTCATGATGAGTGGAGTCACTTCTCCACTGTAAGGGATACAGCGCAGGCAGGTAAAGGGTTAAATGACAACCCTTCCCCCACACGCAAGGTCTTTTTCTCACTTGTCCATGATTTTGGCAGATTTCCACAGGGAGCTGGTGATACTATTGGCTTGAATCTACCTTTGCACTACATTGGTCACCATAGTTCGAGGACAGTATAGCAATCTAATCTGGACATGCTGTCTGTGCTACACTGCAGATTTCCCAAACAAATGAAGCTGGAGGAAGCCGTCAACCTCAAGCAGACATCTATATCCATTCCAAATAATCACTGGTGCTTTGTTTCTATACAGAGTTATGAAAATTGTCCAGATGCAAATCCAACACCACAGCAGAAATATTTACCATTCAAAGTGATCTCGAAGGCTCCTGTGGACATGCACTGGTTCTCGATCATGTTGCTCAGGAAGAAAACCATCATGCAGGCATAGACCTGACAAGAAAACAAACAGTACAAAGTAATGACAGCTATGGACCACTTGAGTCCCCGGACCTTTAATTAATGAAATAGTTAAGCTTTTGCAAAAGCTTCTTTCTTTAACCCCTTCGTGACTGACGACGTACAGTGTACGTCGCCAGCATCGGGGCTGTTTAAACAGACCCCCGGTGACTTTTGCCGCCGGGACTCTGTTTAAACTTGTAGAGCCGACTGTCGGCTTTACAACAGAAGCGATCCTGGCGACTTACCTGTCGCCAGATCGCTTCGGTGTCCCGAAGAAGGGGCCGCCCCCCCGTCGGACACCGCCGCCGTGCTTCCCGGGCTCCGTTGCCCCTCCTACGGGCCCGGGACTGTAAGCCCCTCTATGTGATAGCAGTCAAAGTTAAAAAAAAAGAAGCTTTTCCAATTAAAATTAAATAAAATCAATCCAATAATATTAAAAAAAATTTTAATGTCCCCGCGAGCACGCGCGTCGCCACATAAACACGCGTCGGGTGCACCTACGTATGAAAACGACGAACGCGCTACACATGTTGGGTATCGCCGCGCACGCCGGAGTGAGAGCAATAATCCTAGGGCCAGTATTTTGGGGTATCTCTAAATTGATGACCTGTGGGGGCTTTTAAAGCGTCTTCTATTGACTTTTTGGGGTACTGCAGTTTTTCGCCGTTTCACGGACGCTCGCAATTTGTAACCTGGCCATGTTGGGTATCGTTTCTCGTTGTAACCTCATCTTTTATATGTCATTTAAAAAATTGGTATTTTGTTGTGTTTTGGGGCATTAAATTACATTTTTCACTAAATATTGGGGTTTAATAAGGAGTTGCGCTAATATTGCGCAACATAAAAATTTGCAACTACCACCATTTTATTCTATAGGGTCTAGGCATTCAGAAAATATATAATGTTGGGGGGTTGTAAGTCATTTTCAGGCCTAAAATGTGGAATATAACATGGGTGCAAAAAATGAAAAAAAGGGCCTCAGTCATGAAGGGGTTAATTAATAAAAGAATGAAGCCGTAACATTCAAATATGGGATCGCTAAATAGCCATCCAATATTTGACAGCTGAAGATAGCAGAGTGAGTCACCTCTCTATTCGTTTTGACAGCTCCATAGACTGGCTTGAAGTTTATGATACATTTCAGGCACAATGTTACAATGTATCTCTTTGCCTGAAATGTATCACTTCTGATCCTCTGAGCAGGATCAGAAACCTTTAGTGAGATCTGAATCTGACACGCTGTCAGAATCAGTCTCTAAAGGTTATAATTAGCTGTTCCTAAGTTTGGAGCAGCCTAACCATAACCACTAAAAATTAAATAAAACATTATAATCAAAACTTGTGAAAAAAGTGTTTTCTTTACGTTTTTTCCTAATTTTTTAAAATATTTTATTCAAACGAAGTGAGGCGTTAGGTACACATGTTGAATATAATTATATAGCCCTATCTGTCCTCTAAAAAACAATATATAACATGTGTGGGTACATTTAGTAAGAAAGTATATTACAGCCGTGGAAGGATCACACAGAAAAAAATGTAAAGCGCGTCAGTCAGTTATGAACAGAAACTGAAAATAAGCTCAGTCATGAAGGGGTTAAGCAATGTAGTGTTTGGTCTCAGAGCCATTGTCTGTTACCTGAATGCACAGGGCAAGATGATGTAACAGAGAGCAATAGGAATTATTAGATCATTTATGCCTACACTAAGGGATTTTGATTACTTCTGGACATAGCTAAACACTTCCAGCAGAATAATTAAAACAATGTAGAATGTATGTAGCCGGTAATATTAACATTGTCCATAGCCAAATGCTGCCCAATACAGCAATGAAATCACTAGTGCATATCAAAAGGGGCTGATTACCATCAATGTACAAACCAGCAGACTATTTTTACATAATGGTTTACTCCTAGCCTACTGCTCTTTTATTCACAAGGACCCATGCACACACACAGGAATTAAAACACATGAATCCAGGGGGCTTTGGACCTCATTTCTAATAACTCTAATAGCACCTGGAAGCATATAATGCTTTACTATGGTTGAATGTACACCTAGAAGTGTGTAGGTGCATCGAGGATAGCTGTGTTTATACAAATAAGAATTGTATGCTTCCTGGGACTGTTCATCCTGAACTTATGTGGCTAAATGCATCTAAAAGTGACAAAATCCGAGCAACATCTAAAACACAGGAAAAAGATCTGGGGAGCACAAAAATGGTTTATATTGCCCAGATAATGTCTGTGTTTAACACAGAAGGTCTATGTGCACGAGGCCTAGTCACTAGGGATGTTCAGATACCAGTGCTGATACTTGGCATTTTACCAGGGTTGCAGCTGGGACCTGGCTCTGGCGCTCCACCACTGTCCTGAAATCATTAGTCTGTATTGTTTTAGAAAAACTGTCACATGACAACAAACAAAAATGTATCAGTACTTGTATCTGTGAGGACTTGGACAAGTACTTGGGTGGGAAAAAAATGGTGTTGGTGCTTTCCTGAGATCTATCTCTCTCTCTCTCATATATACCTATTAATATATTATTACTCCTGCTGAGCACCAACGCTGAGGTAATTTTGTACTCACAGTAAGCACTGACACCATGGAATTTGTTTTACTCCCAGTGAGCAGTGAAGTAGAGGAATTTGTTACTCCCGATGAGCACTGGAGCTGGGGCATTAATTACTTCTACTCATCACTGAAACAAGGTCACTTATTACTCCTACCAACCACTAACAAAAGAACATTATTATTCCCACTGACCACAGAAGCACGGGCATTATTATTCCCACTGACCACAGAAGCACGGGCATTATTATTCCCACTGACCACAGAAGCACGGGCATTATTATTCCCACTGACCACAGAAGCACGGGCATTATTATTCCCACTGACCACAGAAACACGTGCATTATTATTCCCACTGACCACAGAAGCACGGGCATTATTATTCCAACTGACCACAGAAGCACGGGCATTATTTTACTTCCACTGAAACATGGGCATTATTATTCCCACTGACCACTGAAAAATGGGCATTATTTTACTTCCACAGAGCACAGACACAGAAGCATTATATACTACTATTGACCACTTAAGCAGGAAAAATGTTTTCTCCCATTGACCACCAGCTCTTCCACATCCAGGTATGGAGGAGCATGTGATCTCCAACCCAGAGATAGCACTAGGGTCTAAAAACTAAGCGCAAGAGCCGAGCACTTTTGCATGACTGGTGGAATGATGTTACCACAAGGCGTAAGGCGAGTACATAGGTAGGGTCCTTTGCAGGGATGCGGTCAGTTTCTCCTACAAGGGTCAAGGTGAAGTTGTTTTTCTAAAAAGAAAATCAGTATGTGGGGAAAAAAGGCAGCAAATTGCACAGATATGCCACCTTTCCTAATTCTGACTTCATCAGAGAGCTAGACACCCCTGAGCCTTATGTGACAGCTGCTCCGGGATAGACCAATTCCTTGTGAGAGGTGGGTGCATGTGTGTGTTTAAGGGGGCAGGTTTGCCTCATACTTTGAAGGAATCCCTACAGGTTTTCTTCCAAATACTGTGGTAATTACCTTATTTTCTTGTCCCCATTGCCAAAAACTTGGAGCTTGCATGCCAAAAAAAGCAAATGGGTCCTTTCCAACAATTATGAATCCTATTAATACTAGCTTGAAGATAGACAGGAACGATGCAAGGTGTCTGAAAGAAAGAAACACAAATGGAATGAATAACAAAGTTAAACTCACCTTTCTGAAAAACCATGTAAAGCAGTGAGATTCATGAAATGCAGACAGTCGAAGGTGCCAGCATGTACCCATTCAGACTCTTCAAGGATACAGGGAGCCCAGAAAACTAGGATTTTCCAATATGCAGACACCATCAATTCAAGTACAACTTGCCACTAAAGAGACCTTAACCAGTATTGCCTGTGGGCTCCATACAGCTGATCCCATTACTTGCTTACATGCTTTGTTCTGCATTGTGGGGCGGCCATCTTGGTAAAGGCATAGGGTTTTGCTTCCTCAGGTCAGAACCTCCAGCAAGGAGAGCAGTAATGACCTCACTAAATCTCACTCCAAATCCAGTGAGAATAGCAGTCAAGAGGCAGTAATACCTTAGATCTCACACTGCAGATATACAGCTATGAGGCTGTAGGCATGCCTGAACATTCTAGGTAGAACACTTCTGTTTTTCAGGAGAGATTTCAGAGACAATGGTAACATTCCCAGGGCACTGCTGAGGCACAGGTAACACTGCAAAGCATCAACTTTGAGTTCAGGAATCCTTAGTGACTGGTAGGGTACCATGTGATTGGCGGAGGGCTACAGTAGTTCCAATATTCAAAAAGGGGGCAATATGCCAACCAGGGAACTATAGGCCGGTCAGTCTAAAATCGGTAGTTTGTAAACTGTTAGAAGGTATAATTAAGGACTATTTGGTAAAATTTGTTAAGGATAAGGGCATAGTTAATGACAATCAGCATGGGTTCAGGAAAGACCGTTCCTGCCTGACTAACTTGCTAACTTTTTATGAGGGGGTAAGCAGAGATATGGATGGAGGGAAGCCGGTAGATGTGGTATACCTGGATTTCTCAAAGGCATTTGATACGGTACCACACAAGCGCTTACTTCACAAGCTGAGGGCTATGGGCATAGATGAGGTGGTGTGTACGTGGATAGAGAACTGGCTACGGGAACGTGTCCAGAGAGTATCTGTAAATGGCACCTTTTCGGACTGGGCTAGTGTAATGAGCGGTGTGCCTCAAGGATCTGTGCTGGGTCCGTCCGATACTGTTCAACCTATTCATTAATGACATTGGGGAAGAAATAGCCATGTTTCCGTGTTTGCAGACGATACAAAAATAGGGAGGGTACTAGAAACGGATCGTGACAATATAACATTGCAGGAGGACCTGGATAAAATAGGGGAGTGGGCAATACTATGGCAGATGAGGTTTAATGTCGATAAATGCAAAGTAATGTACTTTGGACATAAAAATAAACAAATAGGCTATACAATCATGGGTATGCCGCTAGGGAAGTCAGAAATAGAAAAAGATTTGGGGGTCATTGTAGACCACAAACTGAATGGTAGCTTGCAGTGCCAAGCTGCGGTAAACAAAGCTAGCAGGGTCTTGTCCTGTATTAAGAAGGGGATGTATTGCAGGGACAAGTCTATAATTGTGCCTCTATATAGATCGTTGGTTCGGCCACATCTGGAGTACGCGGTCCAGTTTTGGTCGCCGGTACTGAGAAGGGATGTCCTTGAACTGGAGAGAGTCCAGCGGAGGGCAACAAAACTAATTAGGGGAATGGAGGACCAGAGCTATGAGACAAGGCTTCTGACCTTAAACATGTTTACGCTGGAATTAAGGAGATTAAGGGGGGATATGATTTTCATGTACAAGATGTTCAATGGTGACAGCAACATTAGCAACAAACTGTTTGAGATTAACTCCATTACAAAGACTAGAGGCCACCACCTAAAGTTGGTGGAGAAAAAATTCCAGCACAATGGGCGAAGAGGGTTCTTTACAGTAAGAGCGGTTAAGGTCTGGAACTCACTGCCATCGGCAGTGATTTCAGCCAAGAGTGCAGATTTGTTCAAGAAACGTTTGGACAATTTCTTGAGGGACCGTAATATCCAGGATCCCTAAGAATGAGATGATGCGTGGACCTATATGGGTTGGACTTGATGGACGTATGTCTTTATTCAACCCCAAATACTATGTAACTATATAACTATGTATGTAACTATGTAACTTTAAAGTAAAGATAAATCACAGAGCTGGAACAATTTGTAACTTTGCCCGCTATATGCCGACAGCTCAGAGCCATACTGCAGCTGTCGGGCTCCACCCAGCTGGCTGATTGACAGCAGAGGCAGAGCCACCTGTGTCCATCCCTCTGTCCCTCCAGTTAGCAATGGAGGAAAGGAGGGCGAGGGAAGAATCCCTGAAGGGAGTGATGACTGACAGTCACCGCTCTCTGCAGGGTGAAGATTGTGAACTGAGCCATCGATCTATAGAGCCGGCATGTGACAACTGCAGTGTCACACATCGGCTCTAACTATTGGGATTGGTACATTTCACTCATCCCATAATTCTCCTTTAATTAAACTTTGATTTTCGCCCCAAGAAAAACACTTTTGAAAACAACTCAACATGAAGTAATTCCTCTCCATTGTAAACGGGCAGGCCCTCCTTACCATCTTGTCTTGAATTGTATTGTAATGTCTTTCTTATATTGTAACGCGCTGCGCAAACTGTTGGCGCTATATAAATCCTATGTAATAATAATAATCAACCAAGAAAAACAGAGAGAGTGGACAAAGCCGTCTCCGACATTTTGGATACATACAGAATTGTAAATGTAAGAAGGTGCTCATGTACTCACCTATAAATTGGGTGAGGAAGATAATTTTCTGCTTCGATGCGGATGTCTGGGTACCGCTGGCTTATAACCCGCATGTACTCCTCAAACACCCGCCGATAACCTCAGGAGATGCTGCAAAAAGCAAAATATATTTATTCAGCAACTGATTTCAAGGTGAATCACCTCTGACCTTTTAATACATCCTATAAAGATCAATTCCAGTGAGAAACATCTCTTAGCAACACAGTGATGCACACATTCAATACTCCGGTTGGTAGCCTTGGAAGCCACCATTTACCATGACCTTGCTTTTGACGAACACCGGGAATATTTCCATTTCTTCTGAATGCAAAAACAGCAGATTGTTTTAGAAAGACGACCACACACAATGTATAAAGGACGTTCAGCTTTTCTTTTTACCTGTACAACATTCTTTCATGAAAAAGTAATATTTCACAGAACCTAAAAAAACTCATCTACACCATTTGGCATCAGGAAAGTGCGTGTTGTCTGTAAAATGGCTCAT
This sequence comes from Nanorana parkeri, assembly GCF_000935625.1. Classification (NCBI taxonomy): domain Eukaryota; kingdom Metazoa; phylum Chordata; class Amphibia; order Anura; family Dicroglossidae; genus Nanorana; species Nanorana parkeri. Next base: position 71,241 of record NW_017307166.1, on the reverse strand, counting down.
TCCACCCTCCTTTCATCTCTAGCTGGATCTTAAAGATAGCAGTAGAGTTAACACAGGAGCTGTGGATTATAACATGCCGCTTGTGGGAAACAGATCTGTGCTTTAGTAATCCACGCTGGATTTAATCTTATACAAAGCAGGGATGCCAATTAAAATTTTGATCCTTGGCAGTTATTAATCTCTAGCACTGAAATCACATTGAATGAGGAGGGCTTCCCAGTTATATAAAATGAAGATCCCACGAAAAGTGTATTCCTAACTTTAGAGGAAAATCAGACATTTTACATTTTGAAGTCCGACCTAAAGGCAGACACAACAGGGTGCCTGCTAATACATTTGTTATTTCGGAAAGTCTCCTCTGTGTGCCACATGGAAACTAGTTTCACTTTTCCCCACCAATTACCATCGTCTTGTCTAATGAAAGTGCCAACAAAGGCACGATTTTGCTGCGTTTATCACTCTTTTTAATAGGTCAAATGAGAGATTTCTTCTGAATTGCTGATTTGACTCAAGGACAAGAAGCGAGAGGAAATATTCCCAACAGGACAAAAGGCAAGAATAAAAACCTGACAGGGGTTCCAACTAGGGATGCACCGATAATGATACTAGTATCAGTGCCCATACAGAGTATTTGGGCGAGTACGAGTACTCGCCCAAATGCTCCAGACACTCATCCCGATACTGGAACGTCCGGCATCAGGAAGCCGGGCAGCGAGTCATTACACTCTGCCTGGCTTCCTGATTGGCCAGAGACAGCTGCCCGGCTAAATGGGAAGATGGGAGGCGATTAATTACACACAACTCTGCTTCCTGAATGGGACTTTCTGTATTGGCAAGTGCCAAAAACATTTTTTTATCGGTACTCCGTACCGAAAACCTGGTATCAGTGCATCCCTAGTTCTAATCATTACCTTGTTTATCCAAAACAGTGAACAAGCCACATCATTATGAATGGGATTTGTATGCAATAAATAAAAGAGGCGTGCTTTCTACTGCAGGAAAACAGACAAGCACGAAATAGAGAGATTCTCCCTTATGAGGAAATTATAGATTTTTTGAAAAAACATAACTAGTGACAACCTTCAGGAATTTTTTTTGTCCATAGACTACTAAAAGGAAGACCTATTAACCTCCCGGGGAAAAAAAAAAAAGAACGTATGTATGTATGTATATATATATACATACATACATACATACATACATACACACACACACACACACATACGTTTACATGAAAAATCTCATCAGAACATTTGAGATGCCATCAGAGACTTGATGTGTCACTTTTGATGTTAACATTTGATTGTGGAATGGATGGAATTTCTTGAGCAAAAAAGAAACCAAAGAAAAAAAAAACAACAGATTATGCAAATGCAACGGACTTTTTTCGTGTGAATGCAGCCTACGTTGGGTAAGGCTCCGTTCACACATTAGCGGTTCTCTGAGCGTGTTCGTATGCACAGAAATGCACTAAACCTAAAAAACAATACCTTCCAATGTATCTGGTTCATACCTGTGCGATGTCCGGGCATTTAAAAAAATTTAAAAGTCCAATCACAGTATTGTGGGTGGATTCCACATGTTCCAGCTGTAGTAGCCAAAAACGTGCGTATGTTAAGATTCGCACGTTTTTCTGCTGCGCGCAAAATGCAAACGCTATGTGTGAATGGAGCCTAAAGGAAGCAGCTTAGAAAATATTCCAGACCAAACTTTAAAAATGGCAGTCATACCCTGAAGATGCAAAAACCCTTCAGATAAAAAACAAAAACAAATGACACTTATTTTATAAGCGTCGTCCCTATTAGAAAACCACATTTTCTGCGCTAGTGTCATAAATTGCGGCTTTGTTGGCCATCAGAGAGGTTTGTCAGTGTTTTTACATATTCATATTGCTTCTATTTTCTCTCATGTGGATTCTTCACGAGAAATATTTTTGTTCCTGTAATAGAAGCTTAGCAACCATATTGTCGACCAGTTTACACAACAAAACGAGCGATTGCATCAATCAGTATTTTGCAATCAACATCCATAAATAGAATGCAAAAAAAAAAAAACCACTGGAATTTTAAAACTACAAAACAGAATTTTAAAATAAAGGTGACAATACAACTGCAGACCCGGCCACTTCTCCTAGGCATCAACGTGCGATTACCTGCAGCAGAAATCCCTAATCTGCTGTTCACATGCGGCAGCTCTCCCCCATTCAGGTTAATAATCGGGTGAAAGCCACTGCATTGGAACACTGGCATGTCGCATGTAATCGTATGTGTTACAAATACACGCAGTTAGGAAGCAAGAGTGATTGATTTACATGTGGTGTCGGCATTCAAATGCAGCGGCTGTCACCCAATCACTTGAACGGGTGACCGCTAGCGCTTTTAGACGGCAGATTAGGGATTCCTGCGGCAGGAAATCGCAAGTTCCTCATGCAGGAATCCCTAATTGCACCTAAAATATAGGTGTGAATGGGGCCTAAGGGTAAAGTAACAGGTTACCTTAAAAAGACCCCCCACCACCACCCACACAGTATCTTCTGTTCCTGCGTCCCAGTTCACCTGTCAAAACCAAGTTAAAACGCCAAAATGCCCAGGGCTGAGGATCCTGCCCCACATGAATGCGCTTAGACTTGGTGATTGCCCAGTTAGGCATCCAGTGCTGCTGTGTGAGAGGGCACTACTATACTTACCCATACCCAGAGGTACAAGGTACTATTTTTTCCCCTCTCGTCCAAGTATACAAACAAGAAAAATAGCAGTTTTGTAAATAGCAATGTTGATATACATGTAATCAGAGATTTGTTGGTGTTTATATAAACTCTGTTCTCTGTTTTCTAACAATCCTACCAAAAAATTGGAATCATTTCCATTTATCTATATTAACGCAAAGAAAGATAACAGCTCAGGAAAGAGAAGGAACTATATTCACAAACTTCCCTAAGAAATATTAAAGGGGACCAATTCTTAAATATTACCAGTTCTACATGATGAATAAAGAGTAACGGAAGGGTTGAAACGCTGATTGCAGACTTCCTCCAATGCTGTGACATAAAGCCTTGGATCAGCTAATGTGGACTGTGATACTTTCACATGACCAACCACCCAGGCTTTTGGTCATGTGATCAGCTTCAAGAGGAGACTACACAAGAATTATCTACAAGTGTTGCAACCCTTTAATCGCTCTTCATTTATCTCTTTATCGGGCTCTTTCAGACACGGCCCCTTTCCCACGGGCTGGCGGAGACACACACCCGTGCACAGATCCTCTCCTGATCAGAGTAGTACGGAGAGGCTGTGACATCCGTGTCCATACAGTTTTTTTCCCCATCCATCTTCTTATGGAGTAAAGAACTGCAATTACCGGTCCCCATGTCTGTCTATGGGGAATCAGATGTAAAAGGACACCTGTCAGTTTACATCAGATTACCCCCGATCCGGCACTTTCAGATCCGGCGAAACGGTTCTCTGATCCATTTGCTTTTCCGGACCTGGCTGGAGTCGGGGGTAACCGGTGTAAACGCATGCCCGTCCGTTTACACATAGCTGCCATAGACTTACATTAGGCATCGGATCGGGTCCGCCTGAAAAACGAATAGGCGAACCTAATCGAACCACCCATGTGAAAGGGGCCTACAAAGCACACCTTTTGCGCTTAATACTTTAATGTTAACAGTCTTATTGTGCCGATACATTAAAAAAGACTTCCTTTTGTACAGAGTTTGTAATTCTCTGTGTACATGGGAGCAGCCATATTGGTTGTGTCATGCACTCAGACAGCCTGATGCTACACACCCAGAATGTTCCTGCTAGTCAGAGATCATTTTCTGAGCCTAAACTGCTCATTCAGCTGACTTCTTGTTTAATATTTATGATCAGAAAGTAATACTATCAATACAATTATGTGGCTCTGAAATGCGGACGTGCACCTTACTGGTCACAGAGTGAATTTTAGTATGGGCTCCACTTCAACATAACTGGGACTCCAAATAAAAAACACCTTCTATGACATTTGCTGGGTCCAGCTTAGTTCCCTCTAATGCTTGGTATACTGCATCTAGAGGGTTGCCGGGGTGCTAAAAATCTTCAATGTATTCATGTTGGATTTACTGTGTCCCATCTCCAAACTCAGCTGCTTTGAGGTCTCCTGGTGGTACCCTCCCCAGTTTCCTGACCTGACCTACAACCCCCCAGAGCATTTACTTTCCATGATGGTGGTGGCCTCCTGTGGTGCTTTCCACCCGTGTCCTGATATCTTCTTCAGTGCAGTGACTCCCCATAGACTTACATTGGGGCATATTCCATACAGAAGAGATGCTATGAGCACAGCTCCATTCAGGTCTATAGGGAGGTACAGTGCAGGCAGGGTCAGATATCAGTAATCAGGGCAGGAGGGTGACGTAATCATGGAAAGGTAAGTGACTGGTGGCGCGGTGAAAGAATAAAGGGGGCTTGAGAGAGCAGATGGGGGAATTTTTAAGGAAAGTATAGTTGTAAATTACACTCTGACCATGCAATCTCTGGTAAATCTAGCAATGATTGTATAATGCAAGGGCCTCCCTGAGTGGATACAAATTGACTAAAATTGGTTGTACAGGGATTGTATGATCAGGTTGTAACATGTATGCTGACGTAGGATACATTTCACGCTCCTCAACCTTTTTTACTGGGTGCTTGAGAAAAACATACATGAAAAGCATGATCAGCGACCCATCAGAGTTCTGTAGGGATCCACCTCTACACAACCAGTCCTATGCCGCCATCTTCTTCTCAGATGTCACAAGGGGACTGACAGCTGTCCCCCTGATGACACACAATGTGCAGAACAGTACCCCAAAGCCCCCTGGGCTGCATAATACATGTTCCCCCCCCCCCCATATTTGATAACACCCTCCTTCCTTGTATGGAGACAAAGCTCCCATCCCCCATTGCTATTCTTGCCCGGCTCCGGATAAGGAAGCCATTACATAGCGGGGGGGGGGCTCACGTCATGTAATACACCAGAGCACAAGGTGCCGTGACAGGGCAGGTCATTACTCAGCACCATGCTGTCTCGGCTCCTCTAATAATGGCGGAGGGGCCCCGTAGGCCAGCACTCACCATATCTGGAACTTGAGCAGCGGGCCGGCCGTGTATTGCATCCTCAGCTTCTTGCTCGGTAGCCCATTCCCATCCGCCGAGACTCCGCTCAGTACGCTGGCCAATACCCCGCTAACTAGCAGCAACCACGATACACACCGCACCGACATCCTGACCTCAGCAGCTACTGCCAGAGTGCCAGTGCCAGGGTACGGGTCTTCGTGACGTCAGCACGGTGCGAGCACGGCGAGTCTCGTGGGGGGCGGGTCGAGCGGTCTGCGGCGGCCATGTTGATTGTGGGAATGCAGTGTCTCTGATGGGGGCGGGGATGTAAATTGTGTATTCCATAAAAACACATTTTCTAATTCTCGCATTCTTTATGAGTGTTAAGTACACGTCAGGGTTAATGGCTTAAGAACGTTGCTGATTTACATGCCTTGTGTTGTTACAAAAACTGTACACTCCATTCAGGTCCCTGCACAACAGTGTGGTGTACTGCGCTGCCCTGACATGCAATGTGGGCAGTTTTTTATGAGCCCTGGCAGTGATTGACCACCCTGATTGAGGGGGTCGGAGCCTGAAGAGGAACGTTGAGAGCCTAGTTCTCCATCAGATCCTCTTTGCTGTTGACTGACATCAGGCAGTGGGTGCCATAGCCAATAGAAGGCTGGCTTTGCCACTTACCCACTATCTGCTGTCAGTAAGCAGTAGAGCAGACCTGATGGGGAACTGGGTTCTCAGAATTCACTACAAATTCGTGTAGCTGTCTGCAACACTCTTTATGAATTCCAGCCCAGCCAGTGTGGCAGAATGAGCTATCTGCCCTCTGAGCTGATTGGGCAGTGTACTTCTTTTGAAGGAGTAAGGGGCAGGTCACCTTAAATCATTCATATCATCTGTAAATCTGCAAACATGTTTCTAGAGCTGTCATGGTTGCATTTTTGCAACTATGTTTCTGGTGGTGTCAAAGCTGAACTGATTGTATATCTGCAGATGTGTTGCGGGTGGTGTCACTGTGGAACGGATTGTATCTCTGCAGATGTGTTGCTGGTGGTGTCACTGTGGAACTGATTGCATCTCTGCAGGTGTGTTTCTGGTGGTGTCACTGTGGAACTGATTGTATCTCTGCAGGTGTGTTGCTGGTGGTGTCACTGTGCAACTGATTGTATCTCTGCAGGTGTGTTGCTGGTGGTGTCACTGTGGAACTGATTGTATCTCTGCAGGTGTGTTTCTGGTGGTGTCACTGTGCAACTGATTGCATCTCTGCAGGTGTGTTGCTGGTGGTGTTATTTTGGAACCGACTGTATTTCTGCAGATGTGTTTCTGGTGGTGTCACTGGAACTGGCTGTATTTCTGCCAGTGGTTTTGGTAGTGTCACTGTGGAAATGATTGCATCTCTGCAGCTGTGGTTCTTGCGGTGTCACTATTGAACCAGTTGGATTTGCTTCTGGTGATGTCACTATTGAACATCTGAATTTCCACCATTGGCATTCACGTTCTATTCAGAATTTCTGAGCCGATCGTATAGCGAGACCCTTTCATAACCAATTCATATTACCAGGGCTGTGAAGGACTCTCTCTGGTGGTGGACACAGCAACACAATCGTTTGAATTACCTGCCGATCACAGTGTCCATTTGGAACACGATTACATCTGACGCACGTGAAAGGTTCAGCCACTTATGTAATGGCCCAAGCGACATCTCAAGACAACCAACTGTGACCCAGAATCAGGTGGGAGATGCATACAGCCAATCCTTTATTTCCAAGTGGGTGCTCAACCAGAAAGTCTGAAGTTTTGAAGCTGAAGGCCAAGTGGGTCATACATGAGATCAATTTCGTGGTGACACCATGGAATATGCAATTTCTATTCAGGACATATTTCCCACTTACAGAGTGTGTATACTTTCTTGATTTGAGGTCACAGGAGGCTGCAGTGATAGAAATATAGGAGACCGTGGTTCAAAACATTGTTGCAGTTCATTAATGACCAAGGAAACATGTGGGTCCCGAGGTTACACAGGTTGAGAACCACTGGTCTAGAACCTCTGATCCTACTGCCAGGCATTCCAGACTTGCTGTCTCATGGTGACATCTCCATCCAGCCCCAGGATGCATCTCACGGCGTGGAAGTTGAGAGGCAAAAGCTTAAATTAGGTTTCTACACTTTTGAAAGCAAGGAAATTGTCTGCCATTAAAACTTACCACAAGTTTGGGCAAAATTCATCTTCTTAACAGAAAGAAACAACTGGGATCCCATGTCTCCAAACCCAGCTCAAGTCTTAGGCTGGGCACACACCTTACAACCATCGCAAGACTTTTGTCTTGCGATGGTTGTAAGGTACTTAAAAAAACGTACGATCTGCCTATCTTGCATAGGCAGATCGTACTTGCGATGATCGCAAGCCACGCCCCCCGTGGGGCGGGCTTCCGATGACCGCAATGCCGAACGGGCAGTGTGCGCTTGCGCACACCGGCCCGTACGGCTGTTATCGTACGGACATGCCACAAACCCGCCGAACATCGTACGATGCTCGGCGGGTTTTCGAACATGTCCGTAAGTTTAAAGTCGTGCGACCTTACAGTAGTAGAGGTCGCACGGCTTCCACACACCTTACGATAATCGTACGATCGCGGGATTTCCCGCGATTATCGTAAGGTGTGTGGGGACCTTTAGAGCTTTTACAGACAGGCCTGGTCAGAGGTTTAACTTCCAGCACACTAAAATTCCAAGTGTCAGCAATATCAGCTCTTTAAAATGCCCAAAAAAACTTCCATCCCAAAGTGGGACCTGTCGGTTATTATAGAAGCTCTGTCAAGAACCCCCTTTTCTTCCAACAGATATAGCTTGACTCTTACTTTAATTACTCTCTTACTGGTGGTCACATTCAGAGAAAGAGAACCATATACTGAAAGCAGGCACCCCCCAACAGCTGTAGCTTTAGGAATCGCATGATGGGGAAGCAGGAATCTGCTGAACTATGTGTAAACTCTACTCATTAGGGGAAGGTTCACATAGTGTAAGATTACATTGTCACATGGTCTTAATTAATTCAGTACAGAAGATATGGGAGAGAATATCCATTTGCAAAGTACTAATAGTTTATTTTTCACACCAAGCAGCCATTCATATGCTGCTCGGCGCTGAGTGTCAGTTTAAAGGAGAACTATGGGGTTAGGGCTTTTCCCCATAGTGCTCCTAAGGGTAACGGGAGGACACAAACTAGCGTCCTCCCGTCACCCTAAGCTCAGTATACCGCGAGCTACAGCTCGCGTTAAACAGACGCCGCAGCTGAAGCGGATCCCGACAATTATGTCTGGATCCGCCCAGCTGCGTGAGTGACAGTTGGCTCTGCCTATCTAGAGGCAGAAATTCTGGCACAGAAAAAGGCTATCCCACCTGAAGTATCAGAGTTGTAACCTCCCCACTAACTTAACTCTGACAATCTTTCACTGTGCTGCACTACTTTAACAAGTTGTTTGTTTGGTCATGACTTGAATGAGGAGGGTAATGAACTTTTAACAGGTAGCATGAGTCTGCGGACTTTTCCAGCTCCCGTGGCGTTATGATGCCTAGTAGGCATAACAAGCTGTGTTTTTGACTTCTGCTCATATATTGAAATGTTTTCCATACATTGGCTGGTAAGATCATGCCCTTTAACTGTTCCAATTTTAATAGGGCATTCCAGTTTTTGATTTTCTTGCCCAACAGCCCTCCTTCCTGTTCCATGTTGCAATGTCTTAATGTGTCAACATCTTAGATTTGGCACACTAGGTGAGGCTGAGCACTCAGCAAAACACATTGCAGCTAAATCACAGGATATAGGACCTTGATGATGGCATCCGACTCAGCCGCATATAATGAAGCATATTATCTAACCTGCCGTGCCAACCCTGTGGTGTGTTTTGGCATGTGCCTCTTGTTGAAGCATCAAAGAAGAAGCCAGAAATGTAGCTTGACTTTGTCAATGTTTATACCTAAAATGTGCCTCGTCTTTTGATTTGAGTCAGGATATTGTACTACCCACCTTCCTAAACAGAAAAAAAAAAGACCCTCACCTGCTGGATGTGGGTTACATTCTAAGAGCATATTTAGAGATCATCGCTTCCTTTAAGAACTCTGAAAGACTATTGTTCCCTTTATGGAGCTAGGGAAGATCATCCAGCATCAACCCACACACACTAGCATCCATCTGGCTAATAAAAGTAATTCACACTTCAAGGTCAGCATATTGCAGGCTGTCACCATAAAACATCTGCAATGCAGAAACATGGTCTTAGCAAAACACCTTCATTACACACTCCGGAATAGAGCCAGCCTGTTTGATGACAGTTGAGTTTGGAAGGACCATAGTGGCGCAAGCTACTCCTTCTATTATGTCACAATAAATGGGTTTGTTTGCACTACACACACCCTTGATTTGCGAGTTAATTCCCATTGTATGCTGCACCAGTGAAACGGAAAAATGTATACTCCCCTTTCTGCAATTTTATGGTGCACCCTCATGGCAGCATACAGATGCCCGACCCTTGTGGTGATGGTTACTAACATTGCGGTCTACTTTTGACCATGATTCTTCTTACAAACAAGCCGCACGTCCATGGATCTTCATACGTTAAAGCAACTTTTATTGATAACTCCCATGGGTATAACACCTCTCGCTACTGTGTTTCCCCGAAAGTAAGACCTAGTGCTATCTTCGGGGATTTCTGTAATATAAGACCTACCCCGAAAATAAGACCTAGTTCGGGGTAGGTCTTATATTACAGACATCCCTGAAGATAGCGCTAGGTCTTACCTTCGGGGTAGCTGCACATGTAACTAGATTTTCCATGTGAACGCCGTCCGCAGCTCCTTCCCGCCCCCCCGCCCGCCCACCTACCCGCACGCCCACCTATCTGTTGCTCTCTGAATGGCATCAGAGCGGAGAGGCAGCTCCCTTCCGCCCCCCTGCCAGACACGCCCCCTCGCCAGCCCACCTGTGTTTCTCCTTGTAATGATCAGAGCGGAGAGGCAGCTCCCTTTCGCCCCCCTGCCAGACATGCCCGTCCACCTGTTTGTGGGTCCCTGGACAGCAGAGCGGACAGCAGCAGCCAGGTAAGACATCCCCCGAAAAACCTAGTGTCTTTTTTCGTGAAAAAAAATAAAATATGACACTGTCTTATTTTCGGGGAAACACGGTAGTTTCCCTGATCTGGCCTCTATGATTAAGCCAGATCAGTGAAACGCGTGAGTATTCATTATATCAGTAAAAGGAGGTGGAGGCCTGTTTTGCCTGCACCTGTGGTGTGATTATTGCTTACTGTGGCCTGGGAATTGGAGCAGTGGACTGTTTGCACTGCTACTCCTGACCATCTCAGATTTATACCTAACCTGTCCTATGGGGTTTAAGGGGCGGAGCCACAACCCAATGTATGGTGCCATGAAGATGCACCAGGAAAAGAAAATAACGGAAATGTAGACACACTTTTTTTTTTTTATGGTGAACAGATAGAAACACTGTAAAATTTTTGTTGCTGTCTGCATTGCACTAGAGGCATTTGCGCTCACTGCTTGTTCTAGTGAATATTGTCACCAGAACCGAATTTAAGGTAAAACCCAAATTTTTGGTCACTAGAACAGCAATAGAGGTGAAATCTTCCATTGGAGACAAGTAAGATATCCTCCCACGTCCTGTTGTATTTATATCCCCAACAAAACACATAGATCCAAAACAAAAAAAGTTTGAGCTTTAGATATATATTTCAGCGAAATACAGTATTAGGTTAGTGCATCATTTTAATTATTCTGTTAGGAAATGAGTGTTAGCCAGTGTTATTTTACCCTTGCAGGGATAATGGTGTATTGTGCTAAAATGGGCTACAAAATAAGTAAACATGAATAATATTAGGTGACAAAAAGCTTTTATCTCATCGCAGAACGGTAATCTCAGACAATCCTCCCGCAGTAACCCAAACGTCAAGCACTCAGGGGCTGCTCACCAAAAGGATTAGGGATTGCCACAGCACATGTAAATAGAAGAGCTATGGTTCTGAGGAAGGAAGCGTCCCCCTGAAACACTTAAACCAAACTTACAGCAGCCAGTGGTGTGTTTGATGTGACCGTAGGCTGCTGTGTTATCAAATCAGGGCAGACTTCTCCTTGTGACAGACAGTATGGTTATTAGAGCTTTCTAGATCTCTACTGTTTGTCGGCACATATACCTGTTTTTAGTCATTTAATAAAAGAGATTTACACATGGAGGCACTCTGCTCTTTGTGTTCTATTTATATGAATAATACTGACATTGCTGCTCTCCTTTAAGATATCATGGTTATAACATTACCTGTAAGGGAAATTTTCTACCACTCACCTGTAACTACCCATACTCATGAGGAAGTCCAGACGTGACAATGTGTAGGGCGGAGTCAGTGACATCATCAAGCTTGGCTTCGCCCTCCTAGCTCCCAGAAAGACCAGGGGAGGAGAAAATTAAGTACATTAGCTAGCGCTGATGTGAATGTCCTTCCTTCTGGAGCGGGGCTACTTTCGTTCCCCATGGTCCCTAGGTGTGTTGCAAAGTAGCCACCAATCCAAGCTCACTCTCGTGATGAACTACAATCTCACGTTTAGTTTACCAATTTGTATTATAGTCATTAATTGTTTCCAAGGGGGTCATGTGGAGCACCACAGTAGGACTACCAGACCTTTCAGGCATCCACACAGACAGAAAATATAAGTTTCTATAAAAAGTCCTCTTTATTTACATACAGTATATTAACATCACTGGAATATAAAATTATACACGTAAGCGGCCACTGGGCGAAGATTGACTTCTGATCTCGAATATCTCTGGACAGAGTGCTACTCATGGACATAGGGATATTCTGTGATGATGCGCTGCCATCTCCTGGTGTTGCTGATCTCTTTCCATCCACGCGCAGCACAGTGCCTCCTATGAAGGGGCGTTGGGAGAAGACGGTGCAGTATGACATTGGGACACTGAGCAGTATTGAGCTGGGTTACGTTGTGGCTTTGTGACTTGCTGTGGCATAGGAATCTGGGGGGATGGGGCGGGAGAGGAGTTGGGGAAGAGGAGGGTTTTTTTGGGGGTGAAATGTTTTGTATTAGTATTAAGGATAAGTTTTTATGTACCCCCACTTCGGTGGGAGATGTTTGTAACCTTATATGCATATTGAAAAAACAATAAAAATCGTACTTTAAAAAAAATAAAAATAATTATACACGTGTATAATGACACACATATATCATCACCCTCACTCCGGTCCCTCTGTTAAAGTGTGATGCACATGTTAACAGGATGGTTTGAGATCAATTATAACAGATTATTGTGTCAACCGGAGTTGGATGGTTGAGGGTGATGGTTTATGTGTAGTATAAAGCCAAAGTCATTTCACACATTTATGGTTTTATATTTCAATGATTTTAAAATACTGTGTATAAATAAAGAGGGCTTTTTATACAAATTATGTTTTATGTCTGTGTGGGTATCTAAGAGTCCGCTATTCATACTGTAGTGCTGTTGTTACTAAATTGTATTAAAATTGTAGTCTATCATGGGAGTGAGCTTGGAGCGGTGGCTACTTTACAACACACACAGGGACCATGGGGAACAAAAGTAGCCACCCTCCAGAAGGAAGGACAGTGTTAGCATGAATTCAGAGATGATTTGAGGATCTACAGCTGAGTGACATACAAATACACTACATATTTGTTAATAGTTAAGCTACCTGAATGCATTTTTAAGGTTTAACTTCCAAGTTTAGTGTCACTAAGTCACAGAAATTGTTATTCCATCACAGAGACACTGTACCAACAACCTCCATTTCAGTCTTTTTCCCTCCACTTTTCTGTTACAGCAGTTGTGCAGGATGGCTAAATATGATGACTGTGCAGTCCAGTAAGGCAGCTCAAAGTTATACTGATACTCTTAATAATCATTACCAAGTTAATTTTGACAGCAAATTTCAATTTAGTTTTAGTCGTATTTTAGTCATCTAAATTGTTTTAGTCTAGTTTTGTTGACTAAATCTCCAGTACATTTAGTCAACTAAAATCTATTGGGTTTATTTAAAGTGTAATGCATGATTGAAGCAATTCTCTAGAATTTCCAAACTCATATATTCCTGGAGTAAACCTCTATTAACCTGGTATTAAGGTTTGAACATGCAATACAGGCACAGATTTATCCGTTCTGATATAGAACGTCGTTATTTAACTTAAAATTAAATAAAACCAAGTTTCATAGGATTTGGGAGTGGGGATGGGGAAGTAAATGGGTATGAGGGAGGGAACAAGTCTGAGAAGGCTGTTACACAGTGCTAACTTGCTAGGAAGATGGGAGGAGAAAACACTCCTATGACAGTAGCAGGCAAAATCAGATGAATCAGTAACCTATGGAGGAGTATTCTCTGCAGTTTAAAGGGTTTTGATCCAGGCAGCAGGGAGACCAATGGAGCCTGCATCTCAGCCAATCCAGCTGCCAATAGAGTCAGGGGACTGGGGCTTTGGCAGAGCTCCGAGGGAACCGGAAGTCCAAATAGGTAAATGCAATAGTCCCTCCCATGTTTGTTGCGTTTTTGTTCGTCGATGAAAATTGCAATGTATTTTCATCATAGTTTGAGACCAATTAACTTAGTTTTCACCACTGAAAACATGCAGCTGACGGGGGTTGGGCTTGGCCCCTTAGTTCCAGTGAAGGGAACTCTATGTATATACCCCCACATAATTAGTCGTACAAGGAGCAGTACACTAGCCCCCTAGCACCCTCAGCCATGCCATGTACCAGCCCCGGGGACATGTACCCCCTGCAGGCCAAACTGGAGCAGCAGCCTAAGCAGCACCAACACTTCCTCCTCACACCCCTCCATCTCATAGTCTGGCCTGTTTCCTCTCAGTATGGCCCCTGTGTTCCCCCTCAGTCTGGCTCATGTGTTCCCTCAGTTTGGCCCATGTCTTCCCTCAGTCTAGCCCCTGTGCCGCCCCCCTCAGTCTGTGTCCAGGACCACCATTAGAAATCATGGGGTTCCATACAGCCACAGCCTACATGGTTTTCGCCGGACCGGTGCTGCTGGGGCAAAGCCTCTTACACCTCCACCTTGCCCCGTCACCTCTGCCATGCCGACCCTGGTAGGGGCCTGAGCCACTCGATCTGCCTGGGTCCCTGACATGGGTATTAGCCATATTTTATTGACCCCTGTGGTGTCACAACATAGCAATGACATGCACAGCCATGCTGCGACACCACAGAGGTCAATAAAATATTGATTGAATTTGAGCTGGAGTGCGAGTGACTTCTTCATATTGATTTGCGGAGGCATATGTGGTCGCTTGGCACACACCCGATACTTGAGGGTATTATCTGGTCAGGTGTGCGTTGGGTTTCTTTTGATTATCTCCCCCTCAGTCTGGCTCCTGTCCTCCCCCTCAGTCTGGCTCCTGCCCCCCCCCCAATCTGGCTCCTGTCCCCCTCTCAATCTGGCTCCTGGCCCCCTCTCAATCTGGCTCCTGGCCTCCAATGTGTCCAGCATGAGACGAGGAGGTGGAGCTCTGGTCACTCAGTGGTGATGATTCCTCCCCTCTTCCACGTCAGCTTACTTTCTACTGGACGTTGTGTTCTGTGTTCCTACGAGCACAGCGTGTGTCCTTCACAGTCTTCCTAGGTCTGATGTCAGCTGGTGGGGGCGGGGTGGCTCCCTCAGTGTGTGATAAGCTTGGCCGCTCTGTGATCAGTGGAGCGTTCAGAGCGGACATCGGGCATAGCTTGCCGGGCCGAACAGAAACAGGCTGATGGTGTTCGGGCCGGCCCACCGGGCAAGTGCCCGGTTTGCCCTATGGCCAGGCAGGCCCTGGACATGTCTTACCATGTCTGTTAGATTATAGAGTGAACTAGGCAGTGCAGTCAAACTGTGGAGCCTATTTACCTGCTATAACAGTAAAGTGGAGGTAACAATCTGTAAATCAGGGTTTGCTAATACAACAGCACTGTGACTGAACATCTGTTTCTGTGACTCCACTTGGGTTTTAACCTAACCCTGAAATGCAACCTTTCACCTAACACTAACACTGAACCATTCTTCTGACCCTGAAATCATGTTAAGTGCATACATGCATTAGGTGTAATACTTACAGGTATGAAATACCTCTTACAGAGATCACACCACTCCCCTTGGCAATGCCTTCTTCTGCTTTTTGCCATCTTGGTTTCTGCACTATTTAGGGTCCACATCTACTTCCTGGACTGAGATTCTGGCTCAGAGATGACACAAGCATTTATGGAGCTGTATAGGGCAGTATTTTTGAGACTTTAACTTACTTTGGGGTATATAATTTTTATGTTGCTAGAGCTTTTTGTTTTAGGTTGAATTGCTTATTTTACAGAGAAGGCTTGCCTTAAAAAATGAGGCTTTTGTTAAAGGGGCTATCATTCTGGGTTTATATTCGTTTTTATTTTATGTTGATAGGTCTTTAAGTTAGACTCCTTTTTTTGTTTTTGCTGCAAGGCTTCCTTTTCATTAAAGAGTTTTGTTTCAGGGATGGTATTTTGAGGTTTTATACTTATTCCTTTTCCCCTCCTAGCCAAACAAGCATTGAACCCATGCAGCATAGGGGGGTTTGGACCCTACTGCTTAAGTTAATTTAACAACAGCCGAGAGTGGGGCTTCAATGCATGTTTTTGTACTTTGACACACTTGTTTATGTTAAGGCATCCCAATCACTTTGATTCAGCCCTCAGTGCTCAGCATTGCACAGAATAACACTTCTACACTTTTTTTGGCAACCCAACACACACAGCATTCACATATGTCTGCCATGGTGCATTATAGTGCACATGCATTTTTTAGCATGTGTTTTTGGATGCAAACAAGAATGAAAGCATCACAGATACATGGCTTTACTGTGTGTTGTGATCACGGGGTTATTGCAAGTGCAATCAACTCAACCCTTAGAAGCATGGATAGACTAAAATAAGACTCAGTGATAACACTCTGCAAAAATACCCAATCATGTGAAAACGAGATTTTTAAAAAAAACTGTATTTTTGCTGGGACATGATTGGATGATGGAAGTCAGCAAAGCTTCAGCTTGTTCCCTAAGCTAAGGGGAAAATGTCCTGATGAAGCCCTATATGGGCAAAACATATTGGGCATAGGTGTTTGGTAACAATCTAGTTTGGAGGGAAAGAGTTATAGAAATGAAAAAGGAAAAGAATAGCAGAGCTGGAGATAAAAGAAAGATAATGAATAAGGACAGTTCCTCCCTCTAAAATGGAAAGGGCACTTTTTAAAATGAGGAAGGGGAAAAGAAAAGGGGATTTTTAAAAATGAATTAATAAAGGTGATAGATGTTTATGTGACTCTAAGGGGATGATGTACAGGTGGGAATGTGCGTCAACTTGCAGTACTGAATTAATTAGTTACCCTAGAAGTAGAGGAAAAAGACTGGGTGTAAAATAAACCTCCTTGACAAATTTTGATTGTAGTAGCTAACCAAACCAGCCATGCTGAGACAGTATTGACAACAATACTGAGGAAATTCTCACATGTATACATAAAATAACAAAATTCCAGCTATACATACTATGCAGAGAGAAAGGAATCATGTGCACTTCTAGAGAACCATTCCTGAGAGAAGCGTAAAGACTGCCAATGCTGTCTCCTCATTCTGTTCATGTTTCCAGACTCTCATACTGACCCTCAACTAATATTTTACCCTTTGACTTTCCTTTCAGTGGCTCAGATAATATTGAAGCCCCAGGGTCAACATGACAGATAGACCCCTATTTGTTTTTTTCAGAAGGAGGTCACCAACAATGGCCCTAATATTTCTCATTGCAAAATTTTACTACAATTTGGCTTTCTTG
This sequence comes from Nanorana parkeri, assembly GCF_000935625.1. Classification (NCBI taxonomy): domain Eukaryota; kingdom Metazoa; phylum Chordata; class Amphibia; order Anura; family Dicroglossidae; genus Nanorana; species Nanorana parkeri. The sequence goes on along the minus strand of NW_017307166.1, from coordinate 54,306 downwards.
AAAATGTTTTTTCATACTTCCTACATCACCTTTTAATGTTTATTAAGTGGAATGGAAACCGTGATTTTGCAGACAGTGCAATCAATTTTAGCAGTGTATTGAAATAACAATGAGAATGCATTCTAACTACTAACTGTAAATATAATTTGATGGCACTGGTGTCAGTTCTAAGATCAATCAGGTAGAATGAAAGTCCTTGCCAATTTTGCACTGTCCTTTTGAGATACATTACACTTTACAGAATGAATAAGCTTGTAAGACGTGTGCTAAACATTGTTGGCAGAGTATCTTCGGTACCATGCTTTGGGATTTCTGCTTCTAGCTCTTAAAATAGCAGTAAAGGCACCTTTGTTTAGGTGTTGGCTTAGACAACATGCCAGAATGACACTGCATATCTTTATTTACTGTCAGCTTTAACCTGCTGAACAAGGATTTGCAGGTTGATTTGTGTTGAGATAAGATGCTTCATCTGATTGGTCACCTCTATCACTATCACCATCTATTCAAAGATCCCCCATTTCACTAGTCCAGGCCATGTTTGAAAAGAACGATTTTAAAAGCACAGTATGCACCATGAAAAATGCAACCTAACCCTTAATTGAAACTGATTGTGCAAGTGCTTAAGTGTTAAAAATCATACATTCCACATTCTCCAGTTTTTGGATTTTCTGTATTGTAATGAATAAAATAAATTATTAACAGATGTTTAAACCTTCTTGTCCAGGTAGAAAACATTGCTTTTCAATAATATGCTAACTTCTCTCTCTCTCACTTCTCTCCATTATCAAGCCTTTGCACCATACATCATTGTTCATAGTTCCTCAGTACATTCATTCACACTCCAAGCTCTAAATCTTCGATTTCCTTTAGAAGTGCTTCCTCTTTTTCGATTTTCTCAGCCTGCGAAAGAGTAACAGTATGGTCAAATATTTCAGCAAAAGATTTTTTTAACTTTGCAATAGCTAGAGAGTAACTGTAAATATTAGCAGGGAAATGGTGGTGCGCTTTTATTCAGTAAACATTCAGAGTTCTTGTAACAATTCCCAGAATATACTTATTGACACAACCATCATATTTTGCTTATTGCATACAATTCCATATTTTCATTGCTGTATTTTGTATATGGATTCTAAATGCTCTCTCTAGTGTCCATTTATCAGGATTTAAAGCATATGTAAACCCCAACAATGAACTTACATTTTTGCTTCCTTTTGGTCTGATAAAAATACCATTAAAATAATTTTGTTGTATCTGTCCAGTATGTGCAAAAAAAGCTCCTGCAATCCTGCTGGAAATCTAGTCCCATGTCCTGTGCACTCTGCAATGTTGATGGATCTCAGCTGAGAAAAGCTGCAGCGCCGCAGAGGACAAATTCCCTTCTCGTCTGGTTCCAGTGTGGGAAGAATCAAGTTCAAAGCGGGACAGGACCGTGGACTAAACCGTTACAAACCTGAGAAGCTTGCCTGCTCACTACATTCTGGTGAGTACCCATTATTAGGGGGGCCGCTGGATCAAAGAGAAAGGGATCAACAGGGACTTGTTTTTTGTCTTCCTTTCCCGACTTTTAACACCGCTCACTGAACATTGTTATCTTCTGATTGACACTTTCATCTCGAGATCGTTACTTAAGATCAGCCTAAAACTGATAGACTGCTGATTCTTTGTGTTTCCCATGGTCTCCGTTACATATTACCGCCTAAGCTATATATCATTTCCTTCCTAGCAGCATCTATAAGTGGAACGCTATCCCTGTATGCATCCCGGGATAGTGATCTATTCCAAATAGCATGCATTGTGATTACATGTGAAGTGCTGCTTATAGATGTGGTCACTGTCACCTGGCCAGTAACTTGAACATGTGACAGCTAAATCGGAGATTTGGGATTCCTGCCAAATTAATCTGTAGGTTCCTGCCAATGGAACCCTAAACCGCACATTCACACAGTGTGAAGGAAGCCTTCGTCTTTTTATAGGAATGTTGAGAACACACAGTAGGCTGAACACATTTGTAGTACAAAGAGATCCCTGGAGACTATTTACACAAGATGTTTTTTCACAGTATGAACACATGGAAACATTTAGGTGAACCATATACACTGTAACTTACTTGCCGCTGGTTAGGGATGAGCACATCCAATTAAAAGAAACCCTAACCCCATTTCCTTTTATATTTGTTTCACTGGGTTTCTGGGAAGGTGCAGGGTGACATCCAGTGCTCATCAATGTGCCTAAATAAACTGTTCTTATCCCACCCCACTGTCCTTTCATTTCCTGGGAGTACTGATGTCAGCCTGAAGTGTGATTAGCCTCATAGCACAATAAAGAGGAATAACACTCAGTTATTTGATGGGCCTGATTATAAAACCAGGAAAATGTATATAACATTTGCACTTCCGTCTACAGTAACACTGTTTTTAAAATTATAAGTAGGCAAACTTGAAAAAAGTTTTTTTTTTTTATCTGTGTTTCCTTTTTGCTTGTAGGTTGCAAAGCAGCAATATTTTACATTCTTGTTGTTGGGTTTAGATACACATCAAACCAGCCCATTCATTTCAATAGGTCTTTAATGAGCCTTAACTTACCTGAAATACATTTAAGCAATAGCTTAAGCATCTGTGCGTTGCAGTTATTGAAGCTATTTATTCTATACATGTGCATTTGGGTGTCATTCAGAAATATCAGCAACACACATATACAGCACCTAAAAGTGTGTTGCAGTACTATGTGCTGCATACTGTAGGTGTGAACGCAGCCTAAAGAAATTAAATGCTTTGTGTTATTCCTTTTAGTGCATTCTTAAAGTGCCACCCACCATCAGATTGCAGCTTACCGGTCTTTACATGTAGTGGCTACATTATTTCTCTTAACCCTTTATTGTCACTTTATCCTACCAGTAACACTTCCTGTCCCAGGATAACAACACTCACTATACTGTATCTATGGAAGAGCTGTGTTGTCACTGTGGGACAAGAAGCATGTTATGACTACAAAATACCTCCCCCTTTTCCTCATGTCCATAGCATGGGGGGAGGTGAACTGAGTAGTGCTGATAATGTGTGATTTTATTGCAACATTGTCAGGAAATTAGGAGCTCACCATACATCTAGCAGGATCAACAGGTATTAGTCTGTACTTGCAGCATTTTTAAAGAGAACATGGGTAAAATGTGGTTGTATAGGAGAGATGTGCTGAATGTATTTTTATTACATTTTTTCCTAACCGGTTACATTTAACGCAATGTCAACACACGCACAAAAAAGTGTGTTAATGCATGCATAGATCGTGACTACATGAGTGGTGTTTTCAGCATAGTATAGCTCTGCGTTGGAACGAGACTATAATAACGCCAGGGTCTCAATTATTATTCCCACATAAATGTCTTATTCTTATGACTGCAAGCATCCTCCATTTGTACAGTGCAACACCTTTCTCTTCTGAAGTCATGGTAACGGTACTTGGCCATCTGGAGGGGGAAAAAAATGGCCAATCATTTCTACCTCCCCTTCTTCACCTCTCATCTCCCGGTCTATGATTGGACAATGAAGCAGCAGGCCAATGATGAGGTCATCCCTTCCTGGAAGCATGTTCGGTGTTAAGCAAGCAAAGCAACAGAATCGTGACTGGCTCAGAGTGACGCCCCTCCCGTTCTCAGTGAAGGATACTGGTGTGCATGGGATTATTGGAGGCTTATATCAGCGGTTACCGTTCATTAATGGATGCTGAGAATCAGTGGTTACCGTTCATTAATGGATGCCTCAGTATTGAGGCATCCATTAATTAAATAGTTAAGCTTTTGTAAAAGCTTCTTTCTTTCCTTTATAAATGAAAGATAGAAGCTGTTACAAATACCTGCGATCCAGCATTTGACAGGTGAAATAGCAAAAGCAGAACACGACTCACTGCTTTTGCTATTTCACTTTTGACAGCTCTATAGACATGGGGCAAGTCCCGATGTTTGTAGGCGTTTGCTACATTCTTCAGCCAGCAATAAGAAACAATGTATTTCTTTTGCTGAAATGTATCAAACTTCTGATCGTCCTAGAGAGATCTAATCCTGTCATGCTGTCAGGACCAGTGTCACTAAGGTTATTAGTGGCTGTTCCCAAGTTTGGAGCAGCCCAATAATAAACAAACATTCAAAAAAATTAATTAAATTAGCAAGCAGTCATGGTGACTGCTTGATAAAATAGACAAAAACAATTACAAAAATTGTGTAAAAAGTGTAAAAAAAATAAACAAATGTGTAAAAAAAAAAATAATGAAAAACATATATAAATATATTTTTATAAGAATTATAAAAAAAATTTAAAAAAAATAACCCCTTACAATGAAAATCTGCAGCTGAGCTGCAGATTTGTTATTCACCCTAAGGGGTTCATTTTTTTAATTGAACCCCCTCATGATGGCGTTATTCAAAGTATGTCGCTGTCCCTACGTGTGACAGTCACTTCATGACAGTGACATTGTAGGCTACTTAACCAAACCATTATTAGTTTTAAGAGAAAGAAAATAGAATTTTATTTTTAGGCTGAAATCCTAAAGATATAAGGTGTTTCCAAATAAATGAATTTATTTTAATGCATTTTTTTTTAGCTGTGCTATTTAAAAAAAAAAAAAAACTGGGGAAAAGGTGTTTTCTTTATGTTTTTTTCCTCTCTTTTTATATGTTAGTCATACTAAGTGAGGCGTTAGGCACACATATGTGATCTGAATATATAGCCCTATTTGTCCCCTAAAAAACAATATATAATATGTGTGGGTGCACTTAGTAAGAAAGTATATTACTGTCACTTACGAACAGAATCTGAATAAAAGCTCAACCATGAAGGGGTTAAAATACTGGAAATCTTCACTGCAACATGTTTCGCTGCCATCGCATTACTAAAGCCTTCTATGACATTAACACTCGAGGACTAAATGCATGTTGTATTGAGCATGAACAAAGAGAGGACAATACCTGGTTCTTTTCTAACGTCTTGCCTGAAGCCTGGAGCTCTTTCAGTTGTTCGATTGCTTTCAGTTTCTGTCAAACAATAAATATATTGGTGCCTGAAGCTCATTGATTGCATTGGAAAACTACATAGTGTCAGATATTAGAAGACAAATACAAAAGCAACAGCACGGCCTGCTGAACATTTGCAGGTAATGCAGATATAGCGTGGTCACAGGGTACATACAGGTTTCTGAAGTTTGCATTCCATTCACAAATTACAAAAAATTAAGACAGAGATTAAGTAGTAGGCTATTACATGTAAGGCTTGAGAATATTCCCTGTGCTTAAAGAACATGTTCACGACTCGTCCCCCCTGCAGGTTCGTACTTACCTCTCCTGGTGCCTATGGCTCTGCAGGTGAAAATCTAGTGCCAGGCTGCCCATGCCCAGGCACTAATATCCTGTACACTGGAATGGAACTATACTGCAAGGAGAAATATTATTTTTAAATCTATGGGAGGTTAGTGCACAGGTGTGGGGTGCACAGAAGGCCGAAATTATTGGAGAAGGAAAATATAGACCTATGGGTGGTTTTGAGTGGTGACACAACTGTATTGAGAGGGCCAAGAAGGGAAATATTTTGCTCAAACACAAGCGTGTACTTTAAAAATATATATCCCAAACTGTTCAGTTTTTTTATTTGTTTTGGGTGAAGTGGACAGGGCTAAAACCTGCGTCACGTTTTGTTGTTGTCTGCCCCCCCACTCCCCCACCCCATTAGGTAGATTTATCTGCAAGTTCCTGACCTGGGGATCACCCAGGAGATCATGGGAATCAACCCAACAGGGACACAGGAAACAATAAAAACAAAACAAAAAAAACACCTTACACAAGATTTATCATCATGCTAATAAAAAACCTTGCGCCCCTACTCTAATCCCTAAAGAGAGCAGCAGGCACTATCCTCACGATCAAGTAGGAAAAACATACACAAAATTGAATGTGCGGCACAAAATTTTTTTTGGCTATAGTTGGCCCTTAAGGGGGTCACTTCAAAACCAGTGGCCACCCTTTACAAAGCACACTTAAGCAATGCTTGTATCTAAAAATTGTTTCTTGAAATGACTCCATTTTACAGTAAAAACAACAACAAAAATGTATGCCAATTGGTGCATTGCAATGGAGAAGTGAGAATGGACACATTTTAGGAGGACATTTGAACACTACTAATTTTCAGCATTCTCATCTCATGGGAATTATGTAAATGAGAAGGGAATTCATTTAGTGCAACAACTCTTCATTATAAGGAAAACTGTAGTAAGGAAGTGTGGAGGTTTGCATTACTACCTTTTCTGACAATAATAGCTCCCTGGCTGTCATGCTGACCCCTTATAACAAGTAGATAGATCAGGATGAACGGACTGACTTTCCAATCTGCATTCTTGTTCCAGTCAGTGACTGTAGCCAGGGAAAGCCATGCGAGTAGCATTTTTAGACGGAGGTCAGCAATCCATATTTCCTTTAGCAGAGGATTCCTTTAAAACACATGTGTAAATATATCTCCTCTCACATAGGTTTTCAAAACACTAACACACAACATGACATTCATTTCAATAAGCTAATCTCTTTCACATGCATATCAAAAACACAATGGAGGCCCACACACACCTCTCTTTGTAACAGCTTACCATTTACCTCCTTTTCTTTAAAGGGAATGCATAATTATTTTTTTCTACACTATTTCTAATGGATATTATGACATGGACATTCTCTTCTTGTTTGTTTAAATTAAAATAAAATATTGCATATTAACATTTTGTATTCTTCGAAGCCAGCGTGTCGAGCTTTGGGCTCCTTTTTATGCAGTGTGTTCAAGGCTGTCGCTTTCTTGTAAAGCCCTTTACAGAGCAAAAGCTGAAATGTACATACACAGGTGAGTGACTCATCTCTTAGCCTAAAAGCAGAAGGCCTCAGCTCTTCCATTTCTTTACTTCACCCACAGTTCTCCAGGAATGGTAAATTCTTACATAAGATGTCAAATGTTCAAAATAAGCAGAGCACAGCACATATAAAACGGGAAACTCCAACTGCATCATGAAAGCTGAACTTTTCTTCTTGGTTTAGACCGGAGAGGATGTGGTCAGAAAAAAGAATTGCTGAATGCAGGATAGATTTAAATGACTACGCATTTAAGTCAGTGAAACTGCGATGAAATTCAGTACCCCAAAAAATCCATAGACGACGATTTAAAAGCCCCTACAGGTTATCAGTTTAGAGATACGCATAAATATTGGCCCTATAATTATTTCTCTAACTCTGGCGTGCGTGGTGATACCCATATGTAGCGCGATCATCGTTTTTGCGTACGTGTTGACGTGAAGACACGCATGCTCACGAAGAGGGGAGGGACTTCAAAAATTGTATTTTTTAAATTATTTTTACATTTATTTACTTTAATATAATATTTTAAAACTGATATTTTTTTAACTTTAATTGCTATAACATATGAGGCTTACAAATCCCCCATGTGATAGCATAGTGGCAGTGACAGGTACTCTTTAAGGTGATACTGGGGGTCCAAAAGACCCCTAGTATCACCTTTCCACTTTAAATAAGCTATTGAAGTGCAAATTGCACTTCAATAGCTTATTGCTGGGCTTCAGGAGCCCAGCAATGACAGCTATGGGACCAGAAGTGATGCAATACGCTTCGCTCTCGGTCCCATAGTGCGGGGAGGAGATCGGTGAACAGACTCCTCCCCACCTTTCCGCTGACACCCAAAATGCCAGGCCTGGGCCTGCAGGAGGGGCAGCGGAGCTCTGGAAACACAGCGTGGCTGTCAGTCGGAGGGGAGTTGACCGGCCCGTAGAATCGATCTGGCTACAGCTGAGTAGCCAGAATCGCTTCTATTGTAAAGCTCTATATACCACAGGCCATGCAGCACAATGGTATGGCTGCTGGAGTAATAAAGTATTTATTTACAGTTTTCAAGACAGACTACAGCTGCTTAACGCTGACCTTTTCTTGTTACAGTTATTCCCTTAAAGCCTATCTCTGGGCAAGCGGAAAAAATACGCGCCCCGGCACTGCAAGGATTATTTGCTAATTTATGCCTATGAGGCCAAAGTAAAGCACTTTTACGTACCTGATCCACACACCCACGGCGGTCGACACTTACCTCTCTCCCCAATTGCTCCAGCTGGTGGAATGTCCCTCGGCAAGTCTAATGTAACCTCAAGTCTAATGCAGGACTATGGATTCAGTAGTAGACGTGATGAGGTCAGCAGAGCACAGGAGGAAAGACTGCGGGAGTCGGTATATAGTTTTTTGGTGTGCCTTGGGCCTTTAAAGGAGAACTATGGGGTGAGGGCTTTTCCCCATAGTTCTCCTAAGGGTCACGGGAGAACACAAACTAGCCTTGTCCCGTGATCCAAAGCTCAGTATACCGCAAGCTACAGCTCGTGGTATACTGAGACGCCGCAGCTGGGACGGATCCCGACAATACTGTCTGGATCCACCCAGCTGCGTGAGTGACAGCTGGCTCTGCCTATCCAGAGGCAGAGTCAGCTGTGCCCGCCCCCTCCCCCGTCCTTTTCGCCAGTCAGCGCTGGAGGAGCGGGCAGGGGGGGAATCCCAGCAGGGAGCCGTGAGTGGCGGTCACAGCTCTCTAGATGGAGAAGTGAGCGAGCGCCGGTATGTGTTCACTCACTTACCGATCTACTGAGCCGACCTGTGACAGTTTCATTGTCACAGGTCGGCTCAGATTATGAGGCTAAGTGAAAATCACTCACCTCATAATTCTCGTTTAAGGATAACACAAGGCATTCATATCTACATTTATACAACTGAGGACACACGGGAACAGAAACAAAAATGGCCTAAGAGGCATAACATTGAAATTAAGTCTTGCGCACAGATAACTATGCAAATTCCTTGTAAATTATGCAAATCATTTAAGTAGTAAAATTCATAACGTGAATGATGTGCTGTCATCATGACATTCCAGATAATGCATTTAACATATGAAAGGACATGGGACACATTGCGTAACAAACACGTATTTCCAGAAAAACAGAATGAAAAAAAACTAAAAACCCTTTTGTACATACTACCACACCTTTTTTAGATTCTTGATCTTTTTGTCAGTTTCAGGGTCTCCTGTTGTCACAGTGGCTGAAGCAATATTCTGGTTACTCTGCAAAACTTGTTCAGCAGGTTCATCTGCTTTGCCCTCCTACAAAGTAAGCACACAACCCCACAAATGAACACACAGTGGCTATTGCTCATCACAATGGTCTTCTAGTAAATTATGATATGAAGCAAGAAGTGACAAAGTCTCTGATATATTCCATAGTTTTTCATGTGTTTAAAGTGACACTAAACTCAGGAGTTAAGCCTTAAAAATACATTCAAAAAAATGCAAAGTATATCGGCTATTAAAAAAAAGCAGAGTGATTGACAAAAATGCATCTTATTTGTGTATCACTCAGCTGTAGATCCTCAAATCATCTCTGAATTGGTGCGGCATTGTCCTTCCTTCTGGAGGTTGTCTACTTATGTTCCCCATGGTCCCTGTGTGTGTTGTAAAGTAGCAACTGCTCCAAGCTCACTCCCGTGATAACACTACAACCTCAATACAAAATGAGTAAACTAAACATGAGATTGTAGTCCATCACAGGAGCGAGCTTGGAGCGGTGACTACTTTACAACACACACAGGGACCATGGGGAACATAAGTAGACAACCTCCAGAAGGAAGGACAATGCCGCACCAATTCAGAGATGATTTGAGGACCTACAGCCGAGTGATACACAAATAAGATACATTTCTGTTAATAGTCAAGGTACTTTAATGCATTTTTAAGATTCAACTCCTGAGTTTAGTATCCCTTTAATAGGGTTCACGTGACACATTTTCAAACAACTTGAAATATTTAACATTACATCAGAACGAAAACATTCTATTGATTGCAGATGTAAGTAAATCCAACACTGCCAAAAAACATTGTAGTAGAGACTCAAATGCTAGTAATTTCACAAAAGACCATCAGGCTCATTTAGGTAGGCAAAGCGTATATCTATAGCAACCAATCAGAACTGATCTCTTGGCAATGTAAAATCTGAGTGGCTGTGGGTAGTGACTACATTAGCCTGTATGTCTCTTATTGATGCATTTTCTGTATTATATAAATGCCTTAGCAAAACCTAGGCCAAAGTCAAAAGCCATTTTGCAGTTTTTTTGAACTTGCTATTTTGCTTGGGGGCAGTGTGACTGTATGCAAAAGTAATGCTTAAGGTGATGTGTCATATGGGTCCTGGCTGCATAGGTCTACCCTGCCTAATGGAAATATGTAGTACCTGTTTGGTGGCTTTCTTTGCCTCTCTCTTCTTTTGGTTTTTTAGTGCTGTTTTTGACATGGGTTTCTCAGCGGACTGAGGCTTGACACTTTGAGGCGGCTCATCTTCATGCTGTGTAAAAAAACCAAACCTAATTACATGAACGTTTGTTAAATATATTGTTTCAAAAGAAATAGTTTTAAATGTGTGCAAAACCTTGGTGATACCTTAAACTGACCATTATTGTGTAAAAATTGTTTTGTCGGATTTTATGCAGAAGGCCCTGTTAGCTTTAAATAGTGCCGTATGCAACCTGTTCCCTGGACATCAGCTCCTCCTCTTCTTTTAAGCCTTGCTGGTTGGTATAGGAAGTCATCACAGTGTTGGGTCAATAGTGAGGCCCAGGAGGGAGGCTGAAAGGTAATAAATCCACCTCATGAACCTACCGTCCCATCACTATATTTTTTAGTACTTTAGGCGAGCAATAGGAACATGCAGGAGGGGGCCTGGTAACACCGATAGGAACTATCAAAATCAGCATGTTACAGCTGTCTGCGATTTTGGACTACTAGAGCACTGGAGGGGTTGTGTAGGCAGATACTGGCAGACATCTGCATTTTGATGCTGCACCCTGTTTAATCCCTCTCTGGTACTGATAGATTCTGGGATGGCTCCAAGGAGGGAAGAGAGATGACAGATGCCGGGGGGAGGCGCCCGGTATTTTTTAAAATAGCGGTCATCAGCGGCTTGTGAGCCACTGATGACAGCTATAAATTTAAAGGGGACAGTCTGCTGAACAGTTCTACTATAAGCTGATGGTCGCTAAAGCGACTATCAGCTTATTGTAGAACTGTAAATGCTAGGTCTGTACGGCGTACTGAGCTGGCCAGCTGGAAGCACTTTTGTAGCTCCGTACGACGTACGTCCTTGGCAGCGAAAGGGTTAAAAGCAGACAAAAAACCCTGGAAAAGAATGAGCTCCTCCGGCTGCTAGTTAAGAATAGCATCAACACTGCACAAATAGTTTTCCCCGGGATTAGGCTTGCTCGGTTTACCAGCAGCATGCAACTTCTTCATTACAGGCGCAGAGCAGAATGGATCTACAGATTCTGGTGACAGCCAAGTATTTGTACAATGTTAATGCTGTTTTTATCTAGCAAACATCAAGAATGCCCATTTCTTTTATTGAGAATGGTAAGGGTTTTTTTTTACTTTCTGAATCCTTCTATACCAGTGAAAACTTCTCCCCCCTTTTCTTGCACGGGCATCCAAGGAACAGGAAGCAACAAAAAATGTCACCAACAGGGACACTAGTATAAATAGGATTTTTGTACACACCGTAAAAGCCTTTTCTATACAGTCATTGAAGGACACAGCAGAAACCTTGACCACTGGGTTACGTTTTTGCTAGTGTCCTACTCATACAGGTGGTGATATAAACCCATTGGTGAGAATTCTAAGGATCCTGTTGTGTCCTTCAATAAAAGGAAGAGAAAAAAAATTGACAGAAACTGTAGGACCCGTTTCCCACTAGCTCGTTGCTGAAATGCAGTGCATTGTGACAGCTCCGGTAGGGTGAATTGTGTCACACACTGCAGAAGCCGTCACCATTTACATTTTTGAAACTTTATGTGGAATGTACAAAAAATGTTTGTACACTCCATTCAGGTCCCTGCATGGCAGGACAGTGTGCTGCGCTGCCGTGCAGCAACCTGCTGTGGTATAGTTTTTAACTTAAAGAAAATGGAGTTAGGCTTTAATTTATATATATAACTATCCTAAACACCTTCGACTTATAATCTCTTACATTATTCTAAAGTTATAACATTCATATTTATCTGTATATGCTCCTTCTTTTAAGACTTCTACTTGCAGGAACACCCAGGGGTGGATGATTTTGTCCTATAATCAGAATGTATACATCAGGGGTAGGCAACCTCAGCACTCCAGCTGTGGTGAAACTACAAATCCCACAAGACATTGCAAGATCTACAGAGGCAGAAGCATGATGGGATATGTAGTCTCAGCATGGCTGGAGTGCCAAGCTTGCCTACACCTTAAATATATTATCCATGTTAACCAGTAAAATTTGAAAAAAAAAAAAAAAAAAAAGCCTTTGAAAAAAAAAAAAAAAAAATTAAAAAAAGGATGCCCGCCGTACCATCCGCTCACAAGGTACTGCACGGTGCACAGTGCCTTGTGGGGCGCTCGTGGGGCGAACAACCCGCCGAACGCCCTGACAGTTCTTGTGTTCGCGGAACACACGAACTGCCGATGTTCCAGTCAAACTCATGCTTGACTCGAACATCGAGCCCATCCCTAATTGTTACGTCTCAATTGTGTTTGCATCTTGTCAAAGTAAAGTGAAAAGTTATAAACAGGATGGAACAAAAAAAAAAGTAATATAACAGAGCATTACAGCGACTTTGGTATGATTGAAGTATAGGGGCTGACACTACAGACCGCTCCTGAAAATGCCATGTGCCTGGCTGTCTCTGATTTTGGTATGTTTCTGTCACAGTTCAGAACAATCATGCTGTAAACTGGTGTCAGAAAAGTGACCTATTTGTCTCATTTACAGCCAGTTAACTAGCGTTCTCAAAAGGAGAGTTTAGTAATGGCAGCCTTCATTAAGCTCTAAGGACAGTGCCCCTTTAAGAACATACAGCAAGTATATCAGTGGGCTAATGCCTGTTCAGTATAAAGTTGGGTGATAAAAAGAAATGGGGCTGATCACGCACATGTATTAGAGCTGGTATAAGAAAGGGAAGCAATGTTGACAATAACAACCACATTCAGACTTGACCTAAGGGAGTATGTATTGCCATAGGGAACAACTATTCATCAATGAAAAGTATTTGATTAGGAGTTAGCCCCAGTGTGATCCCCGATGCACCATTTTGCTAGATCTTATAATACTATTACCTCTATAGGTAACTTCTTGTAACACACAGTAAAGAAATGATGAATTATTTGTGCGGTTGTGTTGTACTAGGTAATGCGGTTTTCTTCCACATGTCTGTGCTGTTGAGCTGTGTGAAGTGTTACTTGTTCTGTACACATAATAATCTGCCTACCTAGAATATTGGAAACAATTTACTAGTCTAAAGCAAACATCTCTCAAATTGATTTGATATTTGTATGAGAAACAAAAGGTCCTCTATGACAGTCTAGTCTACATTAGGACACATGACAATTAAATTCTCCCGCCGCATTATAGGAAATGCAATAACTTCCGATGCTTTCATAAATCAGGAACATTTTACTTACAGCTCCTTACAACCATAACACCCCCAAACATCATGAGATGCCATTGTGTTCAGTCTACTGTCATTAAGAGAAAAAAGTCAGAAAGACCTGTGTCCATCTGTGTGCAAACTGCTTGCTGCATCCCTGGGGATCTCTAACATACACCAGCTTTAGGGTCTGTGTCAGGGGGATTTTGCTTGCATCAAACAGGTTCAGTATTCCCATACATGTCTATAGGAATGCAAAATCACTTGAAGCTGGATAAATGCAGGTTAGAAGGAGGTCAACTGCAGACAAAAATGTATCCAGTGAATGAATTCTGAATGACCACACAAGGGTCTCAAACAGTCAAACAGATGCCATTGAAACAAACCCACTCCATCACACAGGCCCTTACTCATGCCAAAATGTATTCTTCTGACAGAACCGGGGTCCAATAAACTGCCCTCTCCAAAATAGCACTGGCGCTCATAGATATATCTAGTATTCTGCCTACACAGACATGTTTCCTTTAGTGTCTGGAGCTGGACGCCAACACCAACAGTCTCATACTAGACCTCCCTGCAGCCTTACCACATGCCATCTTTAGTATAGCACCAAACAAACACATCCAATTCTTAAAGTGGACAACTTTTTACTAAAAATCGCAGCAGCGTGCACCTCTGCATGCCGACTTAAACTCGTCTTACATTCACTTGTTTTCCATTTACTTAAAAATAGAGTTCATCTCAGTTCTGGCACAAATTATGTATCTGCCCAAGCATTGCATTCTGGGAAGGTTACATCAGCAGAGCATTACTGGGAAATCTCATCTGCAATATCATGAGACCACAGGGAAAAGCATCTATCTCCCCTGAGATGATGTACATGGTCACATGTCCTAGACACATGTACCAGAGTTCAATGAAGTGAATGGAAAGCTAGTAATCTGCCCTTAGTTAACATGGCCACTGTCAGAAGACTGGGGAAGAAAAGAGAAAAGGTATGCAAGGAATGCAAAGCCGGCAATTATCTAAAATGTGTTTAGTAGATTGTCATTACTAAACATTTGTAAAGATATTTTAAAGATATGGGTAATGGCCCGCTTTAAGAAAGCACTGTGCTAGGAAAAAAATAAAAAAATAAACCCTACTTGTCAGCATGCACCAGAACATTCTGCCGTTTTCTTCTAATTATTGATGAGCATCTCTAATCTCTTGTAATAAAGGAGTTCTAATTTCAAAAGAAACAGGCCATAAAGCTGAACTTCAGGCTCTCCGCTAGATACAAGGATGATCTACATACATGGGAGCAGTTTTACCTGCCAAAAGATTTTTATTTCTGTATATCCAGTCCGAAGATATACACAGCTCTGCCACACAGCAAAGCCCTGTCTAGCTTGGGAGGGGACCTCATTTCTCTTAGTTAATGCGAGCAGCCTGCAAAGAAAAGAAGGAAAACACTAGCCTCTTCCAAGAGTGTTGAACCTCTGCGCTGTGCTCAGTGACTCCTCCTGCCAATCTCTATAGCTGGCCATATACTGCTCTATTTTTTTCCCTTCAACCCGTGGGCTCAACAAGAAAGAGAGCAGATTCCTCCAACAACACTACAAGCGTTGATGAGCCAATCTTTCTCCTACTATCAGCATTTTCCTTGATAGCACATGAGTAGCTTCCTCTTCCAGTCCAATCTCTGCTGTATAGAGACTGCAAGAGGCTTATACCAGCTCAAATTAAATTCAGTTGCTTACATCGCTTGCATTAACAATTTAAAAATGTTATATTATATTAATAAATATAGAGCTTCATTAATGGGGGGTTTTTTTTGGGGGGGGGGGGGGGTTTGGTGTTTAATTTTGTCAACG
>NW_017307166.1:29377-38734 GCF_000935625.1 Nanorana parkeri | reverse complement strand
TTGGCTTTAAATTTGATCAGTGCCAGAGGAAAAGAAGCAAAGAACAAAATCCTGCAATAAGCTGTTCGGTGAACTGTTGATACCTACCAGCTTATAACTAGTGACCGGCTTGTTCCTCAGTGCTGGCGGCCTGTATGCTTGAGCTGGTTTGCTCTCCTCTGCTGGATTTTCTCCAGGTATGGGCTGATAAACGATGGGCTTTGCTGGAAACACTCCACCTGTAAATGGCTGCCAAGACACCTGCCACAGTTCTGTATTGTCAGGCACATCATATTTATGTAATATAGAACCAGTGTAGTGCCAGATCTTATAACCATTTCCAACTCGCAACCTCGGAGAACAAGTAGCAGTGACAATATGCTCCCCATTGGGGCACCAGGCGAAGTAGGTTGCATCGGAAGCTGTTGGCTTGGAAATAAGTTTGTAATTTTTGATGTCCCAAACTTCCATTTGACCTCTCAGGTTACCAAACCCGGCTAGCACCAATATGTGTCCTTGAGGGCTGTAGAAGGCAGCATTCCGAGGGCCAGTCCCAAAATCAAATATAGGATCGCATTTTAGGTTGAAAACGGTAGCTTTGGCTGGCATAAAACCATAAACAACACAAAATTCTGTAGAATTTTTGTTCCACACCACATCATAAATAGGACCATTTTTTGCTGGAAAGGAAACACAAAATAAAAAGGTAAAAAATTAGAGGACGGCCATTACCTGTTTTTAGAAATTGAAATCAGAATACCAATACTCCATGCAACATCAGTTTGACAATTCTGCTAATAACTAAATAAAATTATTTTTCTGTTTTGGATACCGTGGGCCCCTAAAGTATTTATTGTGGTGTGTCACCAGAACAAGAATAGAGTTCCAATGGAGACACCAGTGACAATTAAGAGAGGATTTCCCTTACTTTGCAGAAATTCTTTCTCACGTCATGCTGTATGTCCTAAACTGCAAAAATATGTGACAGGGGTAATCTCCAATTCTACCCAAAACTAAAATAATGTTCTTTAAGATATTCCTTAACCCCCTAGGGTGCATTGATTTATATCCTGATGGAGGTGTATGAACCTAAATCTTCATCAGCAGTTAAATGGCCTCTACTAAGCGCTTGCGCACACACACACGTAAGGGAGGAATGTACATTGAAGAGTGCACATCCATTTACATAGTGCATATATTGTGATCAAGCATCACAATATATGCACTACCAATGGCTGTAGTGAAGAGGAACCTGAACACACCATATCCGCAACTGTAACTGTTGATCACAGTAATTCACTTGATACATTAGTTTTATCTGAACATTGCTTTGTTATGAAGGCATACGTTACCTCCTGAAAGCAATTGTTACTGGCTCCAGCATTTCATTGCCTGACAGAGGGTGATTATAAACCACATACACAAGTAAAGCCTCCTGACCAGAATCACTTTAG
Source organism: Nanorana parkeri (assembly GCF_000935625.1). Taxonomy (NCBI): domain Eukaryota; kingdom Metazoa; phylum Chordata; class Amphibia; order Anura; family Dicroglossidae; genus Nanorana; species Nanorana parkeri. The sequence continues at coordinate 37,301 of NW_017307166.1, read as the reverse complement.
TTATGAAAGCAACAGTTTAAAATAGTCATTAGGGGTTAACAGTAAGAAACAGAGTTGCCTTTCCAGTTTTAATCTGACACTTTGCTGCGCCAATGAAAGCTAAACAAAACAGGACCAGTATTTGGCAGTGAATCTAGTTTTTTTTAAATATGTTTTGACGATAATTTATTGCATATCTAAAATATCAAAATTATGCAGATAGTTCATTTAGGAAAAGAAACATATGTGCAGAATTAGGGTTGCACAGATACCAAGTACAGTACTCAGTACAAGTACGAGTACATGTACCGATACTTTTGAGCTACAAGACTACATGTTTTAATGTACGATTTTGTTTTTATAAATATAAATAAAAGGGATCCACAGATACCAGTTTTGCGAGTTCGAGTACTGGTACTTGCCGAGTAGTTACAAGTACGAGTAGTGATACATTTTTGTTTATTGTCATGTGACAGTTTTTCGAAAACAATATAGACTAATGATTTCAGGACAGTGGTGGAGCGCCAGAGCCAGGTCCCAGCTGCAACCGCTGAAACCCTGGTAGTTCTCATGAAAATGCCAAGTATCTGCACTGGTACTCGAAAAGTATCTGTGCATCCCTATACAGAATGAAACAAACAGACTACCAAAACAGTCTCTGATTATCTGCTAAAGTGCTCCACCTTGGTACTCCTATAAAATAAATAATACTTGCTGCCCTAAAATATATGTGTTTACTGGATCGGATTCCCTCCAGGTCCGAGCAGCCACTACTTTTCTGACACTTCCACTTATTTACTGCCTTTGAGGGCAGATTTTGTGTACAGAGCAGTCAATACCTGGCTGCTTAAGCAAAGGCAGTCCAACAGTGCCTCTGTCAGAGATAAAACCCTTCGCTTTGGGGAAGAAGTGAAAGTGCTGGAGAACTAGCAGACCATCACATTTGGAGAACGATTGCTCAAGTGAACAGGTTAAGCTGGCTATACACCTATAGATTTTCGATCGGGAATTTTCATTGCAGCCAAGAACCCTCCTTCGAGCTCAAACACCCCCTCCTGCACAGACCAATGTCGTTTTCGATAATCGTTCGTTAGCAATACTAACTGACCGAATTTCGTTGATCGACAGAATGGATTTTCGTTTGAGCATGTACACTGTTCTTGCTTCACCCATTGAGAAAATTCAGCCAGGAGTACAGTAAAAAAATCGTTGGGTGTCCCATCAACTGATTGATTATTGTTCGAAAAGACCATTCGTGGACGATTTCTGAACGATAATCGATAGGTGTATGGGCACCTTAAGTAAATTGTTATTCTTGTAAAATGGTTGAGCAAGCAGCACCAGCAGACAAAAGTAGGGTATACACAGGTAGATTTTTGCATGAACGTTGGAACGAAAAATAACTGTAGGAACATTCAGAAACTTGCCTATTGTCATTCAAAATGTAAATTTAACGTTTGCTTTTATTTCACATTTTATTTTGGAATGAATGCAGTTTCCGAAAGAAAACCACATTGACAGGTTTTTTTTAATCAAGAAAACTTTTCCAACACGCTCCTATTAAAATTTCCGGGAACATTGTAGTTTACGTGTGTGTCAATTCCACCGTACTAATCAGATAGATATTCAAATGAATGTTGCAAAGACATACTTTCGTAGGAAATTCACACCGTGTATACCCTACTTTAAACGTCTTTCTTTTTGTCTCTAGGTCTACCTAACAGAGAATTATGGGGTACACTTTTTGGCATTTTTAGTTTCCCAATGATACAGGAATACATTTTGCAATGTACTCCTGTAATCAAAAATACACCATAAGCTTACAATCTAGTGTAATATACTGTGGGCAGGGCTAAGCTTTGTGCTGAGAAGCAACTCCGACAATATTTTCGGGATCCTCCTCTCTTATTAAATGACAGCAGCTGGTAGGAGCTGCTGCACGTTCATGAGAACCTGTGGAGGTGCAGCAGCTCAGGGCACATCCTATCAAAGTTTATTCATGTCATGTTACTGGTCTACGAACACTTACACATCCCATCCATGCCACAGTTTGTCCTTCGCCCCCTCCACTCTCTCCTCCACACTGCCGACTCCAGACAATACACATAGCACATCAGCACTAAGATTATCAGTTCAGCTCAATCCTCTTCCCCCTCTCCTCCACTCTGCTGTCTTTATCTCGTCTTCTCCCTCTGCATGTCCCAAGACAACAGCGTGTTGTGGAGGGGGTGGGGACGGAGCTCAACTTACCTGCTGTCGCAAGTTGGAAAATGTCTGCAACCAATATGACAGATGTGTCTTACACTAGAACTGTATTGTTAGCGTCAGTCTAATCTTTATCTAAGTGGACAACAAAGCAGCCTATCCATATGCAGCATTAATGATTAGGATATGGGTTCAAAATAAAAATGAAGGCTGAACTTCATTGTCTCCCCTGCAATTCTGCATAACCAGCTGAGTGACCTATTTTTTGTTATATTTAACCAAAATAGTTTGGTCACCATCTTTCCCCACAGCTCGATGAAAGGAAAATGAAACAGCAGCATACTGCTTAGGTCACTTTGCTCCAACCTGCTGTGAGGAAGCTCCGAGTGTTGATTAGCACTGTACAGTAGAACCTTCTTGATGTGCTGGCTCTCCCTCTTCTGCAGTGAATGGGAACATTAGCATAAAATGTATATAGGTGTATAATTTAAAAATATTTTATGTAGACAAAAATATAACGGAACGGCTTTTTATTTTTTCCCTGGAGTTCAGCTTTACTAAGACAGTCCACTTCCAACTGTCATTTCTGAAGTGCGGAGCTGAAAATGAAAGGAGGACTGACTTTTCATACATAAGCATAACTGTTCGGTTATGTAGGAAGCCGGCAAGAACATACTTTTCTTGTTTCTTTCCACATTATAATTTTATACAGAATAAAGTTCATCACACTTACGTAACTGTACAACGGCACTTTCCCCATTGACTGCAATGTAGTGCAGCGTCTGCTCCCCATAGTAAGAGGCTCCAGTTTTGTCCACGTCAGTGCTGGCAGTGACTAGTACTGCACTGGCTGTTACATAAGAAACATAAAACAGAGTTTTAAGGTGAGACAAGGGGAAGTAATGGAGCTTAAATGACCAGAGGAAAAGATGAAGCATAGTTCAGTTTTATGACAACATTCATTTCTTGCCTTGTAAAGACCTTGTGGAATCATAATACAATGCTATCTGCAGAACAAGGACACAAGCTACAGCAATGCAGTAAATGGATTACATGGTAGACTAGGAACAGTATTGAGGCATTTTTAAATTGACTGCCCCGTAAACACTCACAATGACATGTTGCTGGAGGATATTGTACCCAAGAGATTTGATCACGACTGTAGTAAATAAAGTAAACCTGCCAGTTTATAAAACTACCTCCACTTCCATCATAAACTAATTGCAGTCACTCCAGTACCTACATGTACCTTCATTTCAATTCTCAGCACCTTGGATGCCCCAAAACCCAAGGAACTGAAATATGCAGATTTCCATGAACAACCAAGTTCCTGCCTTCCAACCCTGTAAATCGTCACTGGGGGACCCCTGCATTTATTAGGTAAGGCCATTTTACATATGGTTTACTTGCTATTTACTTACTTTACAACTATTAGAATGTTTTTTAACCACAATATTTTTCTCTCACTCCAGCACAGGGTTACTTTAGGTAATTCCCATTTTCACACCATCCTCTGCTTTATTCAACTGCCAGGATTGAAGAAAGTGCCAGCTTCTTCAGGTATGGGGCAGCATGGTGACTAGCCCAAGGCTGTGATCTGAAGGTGGGAAGAAAGCCCTCAACTCTGTGCAATCTCCAACTACAAGGACTGGAAATGTACACAGGGCAGCCTTTCCTTACTTTTGTTGGCTTAATGGGGCTGAGTATGTGTTGCTGTGGAGGGGAGCATTAAGGACCCGTTAATTTGCCATGCATGGGCAAAGCACAGGTTAGCTTTAGACTGATCACATTCATATGTACAGTATATCTACAAAAAAGCTACACATTCCCTTAAAAGAAAGTGCTCCAAGCACTCTTATTCAATGTATAAGATGCACTGTTTATTAGATAACAATTACCTTTTGAATTCCATAGCATGATCACCCGGTCTGCTTTGAAGAAACTCTTATTTGCTAGTGCAGAGTGCGGTCCGCTGAAGTTAGGGTATTGGTAAAGTCTTACAAATGATGGCGCTCCTTTGCTTCCAGGAACATACACTGCTACCTAGATAGGTTGCAAAAGATCAGCTGTGCTTATATTGTCAACACCAATGAAATATTGCACTTTAAATATTTTCATTAGAGAGTCAGCCTAGACTAATGAGAGTGCAGAGTGGTTGTGATTAAAGCGGAACTATACCTCTGCAGCTAATCCTAACCCTTGCTTTAGAAGATGCTGGGAACGACAAGGGTGGAGGATGATGGGATGGCTGCATTATCCAAAAGATATCCAAGCAAACATCAAAGTAACTACTGGCTGAAGTTCCTCTATATCCAGAATATAGTACCTTGATGGTCTCATAAAGAGCCTCTTTTTCGTTGAGAGGGGGAGACTCACTCCCCCCGCTGGATCCTAACATACCCTGTGCCCCTCTGCCTGTTTCCGCTTCTGTCCCTACTGCATCCTACTGGTTCTTGTTCTCATAAATGTTCTCCGCATGTGGCTATGTTGTCTTGTCTGACCGTCTACAGTCTAGAATTACGCTGGAACTTAATGATTGAAGATGAACCTCTTTTCCCATTGTGCACCACCAACAACCTTAGTCCTAACTTCCTGTTTTGTCCTTGACCGGACTCTCCCTGCTACCTCACAGTGGCCAGCAATTGCATAACGCCCTAGGGCAACCTCGCTCTTAATAGACAGCTTATACTGACTGCACTTAGCTCTGAAGCACCGTACGTCTCACTCGTTGGGATGTGATACTGCCACTGTGATCTCCCTTTTCCATTATGTATTTGTCTGTCTATATGCTGCCTCCAGACCCGTTAAATGTACTCTTACAATACTCAGGATTCTTTTTCTACTTGAGGGATGGCTAGGCCCAACCTAGTTTACTATTTGAAGAAGCTGTATAATAGATGACGTGTCTGTTGTGAACCTATGGGTTTTATGTGATTATCTGTGTTATGAAAACTTTAAAATAAAGAATTTAAAAAAAATCATCAAAAGTAACAGCACAGCTTCGAGGATCTATTTCCTTGAGTTTTTTTAACCCAGTAAATGGCAATCCATTCTTTTTGCAATGGATTGGGAAATACACAGTTAGAATCCTGGAACTGTGCTTTATTCCCCCATTTGTTGAAATACGAGAGCATTAAGCTGACTGGTTGCTACAGTAGACCAGTTCCCCATCCAAACTCAACCACACAGTCCACGGTCTTTTAGGTTACTGCAGGATTATGTAAACAAAAGTTTCAAAAAGGAGAATTTGCTTTAAAAGCCCTTGCAGCTCAGTTTAGAGTTAACAGTGAATGATGGTCCTAGAATTATAACTCTTACTAAAGCATGCACAGCAATACCCAATACGAGTGGCAAAATGAGGGTTTTCATACGCCTACATACCTGACGTGCGTGTTTGTATGTGCAGCAACGTTGGGGTGGAGGCTTTTACATTTTTGGGTTGCATTTTTTTTTTTAAACTTAAAGTTTTTTTTCTTTTTTTCTTTTAAAAAACCAGGAAGTACAGGTAACCTCGAGGTGGGGAAGGTTGTCGTTACATACACTGTAGAAGTGTATCAGTCACCCAAATCACTTCTATTAGCTACGGCAGCCAAGAGCTTGTGTACATGCTGGTGCTGACACAGATGTAGGACTTACTTCTGTGGCAATGAAATATTATTATATTTCTGGCTCCCCTTCTGTGCAAACTGCAGGTCTTATGTTTCTGCTTCTTGGTTACATGAGGCCTACGGAAAAGGCTTCTGAATGGCTGAAATCAGCAGAAATCGCTTAACCAAATGATTGGAACTTGACGCATGTGATTAGCACTGTAGGGAACCCAGAGCAACATTCTCTCTCTGGAAAAGATATTTCAGCCCTTCATCCATCCCAGCAAGACTGCTAGGGATATCCTGTTAAAGAACTAAGGAGGAGAACTTTTTTGCCCATAGTTCTTCTCAGGGTCACAGGAGGACATATACTGTGGATCACGATAGTGCTGTCGGGATCCACTCAGCTGGCTGATTGACAGCGGGCTCCGCCTCTGTAGAGGCAGAGCCAGCTGTGTCCGCCCCCTTCCCCATCCATTCCTCCAGTCAGTGCTGGAGAAACAGAGAGGGGAGGGGGGAATCCCTGCAGGGAGCAGTGACTGACAGTCACCACTCTGCAGAGAGAGGATCGGGAAGTCAACGATCGGCGGTGTGTTTGCTGACTTTCCGATCAACAGTGCCGACCTGCGACAGCTTCTTTGTCACAGGTCGGCTTGAATTATGGGGATGAGTGAGTTCACTCACCCCATAACTCTCCTTTAAGCCCTCATTCAGGGAGTATGCGGCCGTACTCTTACCCAAGCTGCACATCTGTGCCGATGTCCGTACTCGTACGCAAACAGGATGGATCCTGTCTGCGTCCGAGCACAGACACCCTCACGGATGTGCACTTCGGGTGAACATATGTCAGCGTACTCCCATAGAGAACAGGCTGCTGCGTACAATCACATGCAGCACCTGTCCTTCCCCGGAGCAGCCCGATACGGCCGTGCACGCCGCACGGATCTGTATGGGCCAGCTCTTAGCAGTGTGAATGAAGCCTTAGGATAGTTTTGTTGACACCTAAGTACTTGTTCACTTTAATAATAATCAGAGGTTCAGTGACCAGACTGAAAGGCTAGAAATGGAGTGATAGGGGGTAAGCATTATCAGACATACACATTCTACTTTTATAAGTAGTAGGTTTTCAAGTCTTATTATACTTAACAAGGCAGATCTTTATAACTACACAGTGAACACAACTTTATTTACTGAAACAAACTGCCTCTACCTTTTGATTAACCATTAGCCATGAAATAACATGGTGATACTCTACCTTGCAAGGATGATCTCCAGGTGACAATTCAAAATCGCTTACTTTCTGTAAGTGTAGTTTATTTGCAATGGTATCTGGCAAGAAAAAACAATATTATCTTCTACTTAACTGTGAAAGTCTAAAAACAATGAAATATATACACATTCATTGCTGTCAACGTAGCACTTAAAAAAACTAAAAAGTTTAGAATTCAACTATCGTTTCTGCTAGACAAGAGTGTTTAATTAACAATCTACTTTACATATTTAGGTGATCTATATGCCGCAGAATGAAAGTTCCGACATTATACCCAACATTTGTGATTAGTTATGTAGGTGTATCGCAAATATCAGATGTGTAACAATCAGAGAAAGGACCTGTATCACTTGTGAAATGCATCTCACATTTTGGGTAAATCTGGTTTTCTGTACTCATTTTAGGTTGTGAGAATTTGAACAGTTGGTATTCTTTTCATATTCTGTTAATTATCGTACCAAAATTGTTGTCTTCAAAGAAGTGCACTTCATTGCTTACATTCCTGGCACATATCTTCTCATCTTCAGACCAGCAAGGAGACCTAAAGGAAACAAAGTCGTTTTTTTGTTGTTAAATAAACAATCTACATTGAAACTGTGAATTAAAATATAATAAAATACACAAGTACAGATGAGGCAGAACAACATAAAAAAGTAAAGGATACAATACCTAAATATAATAATAAATACTATCAGGGTTATTTACAAAAGGGTGAAGTTTGGAGAAGTGAACAATCTAGGACAACATAGTTGATCTGGAAAGTGAGCTGAACCTTGGAGAATTTTTCCAGTTGAGCTATGCTGTCCTGGATTGTTTACTTCTGCTTTCTCCAAACTCTTCACCCTTTTGTGAATAGACCTGTATTTGTGTATAATATAATATA